>NC_063220.1:34588128-34776323 GCF_020740725.1 Corvus hawaiiensis | reverse complement strand
ACCGTGCAAAGAGCACCGCCATCTGAGGGCGTTGTGCAGGCTGTCAAAGGGGACTGCCCGGCAATGTGGTGCAAAGACAAGTTTCTCCGAGTTGCAGGGGCCAGCGCCGGCAAGCGTGTGCTTCTGGCACGGTTCTCCGTGCGAGACGTAGCCGAGGACCTTTCTGTTCCGATGCGGAGCACAGGAGAGGCAGTGTGTGCTGCCACGTAGCCCGGAGAGGGGACTGTGTATGGGCCAGGCGTGTTTCGGCAGAAGCAGTGCTCTGGTGCGCCCCTCCGCCGGCAGAGCCTTCTGCGCGAGAAGCAGAACGGCTGTTCGCCTCCGGGGCAATGAAAGCGCCACTCGCTACGAAAAGCGAAGAACCAAGCTGCCATGCACACGGCTTGTGTGCGCATCCTACAGGCTGCAGGGAAAGCGGGGCTGCCACTCGCTTGCCTGGAAAAGTCACGCTAGCAGCAGAAGAAGGAACTCCAAAGACAGCTCCTTGTGCTGCTGCTTAGAGCAGCACCAACCTTCCGTGGGAACAGCTGCTCTTCCCTTGAGGCTCCGAGCTGCAGAGAAGATCACGCTAGATGCAGCACAGGAGACAAGTACAGAGTGCACTGACGTGCCTTACGTGGGCGAAGGCGAAGGTGCAGCACAGCACTGGCTTTGACTTCTCGAGCCTGTTTGCATGCTAGCAGCTGCTGGAAGTTGGCGACGGTAATGCGAGCGTGAACAGTGTGCCGGCATGTCCAGCTGAGAAGGAAGCTACAGAGCCTCCGTGGCTTGTGCTTGGAGAAGGGCTGCTTCAAGAACGCCTCCTTTGTAGACGCCTCCTTCTGGCTGAGCTCAAGCTGCATGCACTCTGCAACACTGAAGCTGTAAGGAACTGCTTCCGAGCCAGCTTGTGGGATGAAGTCGAAGGGCTGCTGCGCCTTACTTCCTGAAGCAGCAAGAGTCTTCTCGGCGAAATGTGCTTGCGAAGGAGCATTTGGCTGGACTTTGGCAATTCGCTAGCGAGCACCCAGAAGTCCCGTGCTCCGCGCCTTCAATCTTCGCCTGCTGCCGTCTGCAGAGAACTGAAGCCCAGCGAGGGCATTCAGCTTTGCTGCTCATCAGCGTGCACAGTGCTGGCATGCACAGCGTGCTGTGCACGGATTTGCCTCAGCTGCAGGTAGTAGAATCATTCTCCTTCTGTTCCGATAGGGTCCAAAGTGCCCGTCTAGCTCTCGCTTCGAGAAATGTGCCAGGAAAGCAGCGCTTGAGTGTTTAGGTGTCCAAGCCTTTCGACAGAGCACAACCGGCTGGCCGACGAGAATGGCTCGTGAAGAGCATGCTTTTGTGCCGCTCCCTGTTTCTGGGCGAGACGACTAGTCGCCTCTTTGGTCTTTACGAGCCTGTCATGTGCGCGGGGGTACTTGGAGCTGCCAAGAACCGTGCAAAGAGCACCGCCATCTGAGGGCGTTGTGCAGGCTGTCAAAGGGGACTGCCCGGCAATGTGGTGCAAAGACAAGTTTCTCCGAGTTGCAGGGGCCAGCGCCGGCAAGCGTGTGCTTCTGGCACGGTTCTCCGTGCGAGACGTAGCCGAGGACCTTTCTGTTCCGATGCGGAGCACAGGAGAGGCAGAGTGTGCTGCCACGTAGCCCGGAGAGGGGACTGTGTATGGGCCAGGCGTGTTTCGGCAGAAGCAGTGCTCTGGTGCGCCCCTCCGCCGGCAGAGCCTTCTGCGCGAGAAGCAGACGGCTGTTCGCCTCCGGGGCAATGAAAGCGCCACTCGCTACGAAAAGCGAAGAACCAAGCTGCCGTGCACACGGCTTGTGTGCGCATCCTACAGGCTGCAGGGAAAGCGGGGCTGCCACTCGCTTGCCTGGAAAAGTCACGCTAGCAGCAGAAGAAGGAACTCCAAAGACAGCTCCTTGTGCTGCTGCTTAGAGCAGCACCAACCTTCCGTGGGAACAGCTGCTCTTCCCTTGAGGCTCCGAGCTGCAGGGAAGATCACGCTAGATGCAGCACAGGAGACAAGTACAGAGTGCACTGACGTGGCTTACGTGGGCGAAGGCGAAGGTGCAGCACAGCACTGGCTTCGACTTCTCGAGCCTGTTTGCATGCTAGCAGCTGCTGGAAGTTGGCAACGGTGATGCGAGCGTGAACAGGGTGCCGGCATGTCCAGCTGAGAAGGAAGCTTACAGAGCCTCCGTGGCTTGTGCTTGGAGAAGGGCTGCTTCAAGAACGCCTCCTTTGTAGACGCCTCCTTCTGGCTGAGCTCAAGCTGCATGCACTCTGCAACACTGAAGCTGTAAGGAACTGCTTCCGAGCCAGCTTGTGGGATGAAGTCGAAGGGCTGCGCCTTACTTCCTGAAGCAGCAAGAAGAGTCTTCTCGGCGAAATGGGCTTGCGAAGGAGCATTTGGCTGGACTTCGGCAATTCGCTGGCGAGCACCCAGAAGTCCCGTGCTCCGCGGCTTCAATCTTCGCCTGCTGCCGCCTGCAGAGAACTGAAGCCCAGCGAGGGCATTCAGCTTCGCTGCCCATCAGCGTGCACAAGTGCTGGCATGCACAGCGTGCTGTGCACGGATTTGCCTCAGCTGCAGGTAGTAGAATCATTCTCCTTCTGTTTCGATAGGGTCCAAAGTGCCCGTCTAGCTCTCGCTTCGAGAAATGTGCCAGGAAAGCAAGCGCTTGAGTGTTTAGGTGTCCAAGCCTTTCGACAGAGCACAACCGGCTGGCCGACGAGAATGGCTCGTGAAGAGCATGCTTTTGTGCCGCTCCCTGTTTCTGGGCGAGACGACTAGTCGCCTCTTTGGTCTTTACGAGCCTGTCATGTGCGCGGGGGTACTTGGAGCTGCCAAGAACCGTGCAAAGAGCACCGCCATCTGAGGGCGTTGTGCAGGCTGTCAAAGGGGACTGCCCGGCAATGTGGTGCAAAGACAAGTTTCTCCGAGTTGCAGGGGCCAGCGCCGGCAAGCGTGTGCTTCTGGCACGGTTCTCCGTGCGAGACGTAGCCGAGGACCTTTCTGTTCCGATGCGGAGCACAGGAGAGGCAGAGTGTGCTGCCACGTAGCCCGGAGAGGGGACTGTGTATGGGCCAGGCGTGTTTCGGCAGAAGCAGTGCTCTGGTGCGCCCCTCCGCCGGCAGAGCCTTCTGCGCGAGAAGCAGACGGCTGTTCGCCTCCGGGGCAATGAAAGCGCCACTCGCTACGAAAAGCGAAGAACCAAGCTGCCGTGCACACGGCTTGTGTGCGCATCCTACAGGCTGCAGGGAAAGCGGGGCTGCCACTCGCTTGCCTGGAAAAGTCACGCTAGCAGCAGAAGAAGGAACTCCAAAGACAGCTCCTTGTGCTGCTGCTTAGAGCAGCACCAACCTTCCGTGGGAACAGCTGCTCTTCCCTTGAGGCTCCGAGCTGCAGAGAAGATCACGCTAGATGCAGCACAGGAGACAAGTACAGAGTGCACTGACGTGGCTTACGTGGGCGAAGGCGAAGGTGCAGCACAGCACTGGCTTCGACTTCTCGAGCCTGTTTGCATGCTAGCAGCTGCTGGAAGTTGGCAACGGTGATGCGAGCGTGAACAGGGTGCCGGCATGTCCAGCTGAGAAGGAAGCTTACAGAGCCTCCGTGGCTTGTGCTTGGAGAAGGGCTGCTTCAAGAACGCCTCCTTTGTAGACGCCTCCTTCTGGCTGAGCTCAAGCTGCATGCACTCTGCAACACTGAAGCTGTAAGGAACTGCTTCCGAGCCAGCTTGTGGGATGAAGTCGAAGGGCTGCTGCGCCTTACTTCCTGAAGCAGCAAGAGTCTTCTCGGCGAAATGGGCTTGCGAAGGAGCATTTGGCTGGACTTTGGCAATTCGCTAGCGAGCACCCAGAAGTCCCGTGCTCCGCGCCTTCAATCTTCGCCTGCTGCCGTCTGCAGAGAACTGAAGCCCAGCGAGGGCATTCAGCTTTGCTGCCCATCAGCGTGCACAGTGCTGGCATGCACAGCGTGCTGTGCACGGATTTGCCTCAGCTGCAGGTAGTAGAATCATTCTCCTTCTGTTCCGATAGGGTCCAAAGTGCCCGTCTAGCTCTCGCTTCGAGAAATGTGCCAGGAAAGCAGCGCTTGAGTGTTTAGGTGTCCAAGCCTTTCGACAGAGCACAACCGGCTGGCCGACGAGAATGGCTCGTGAAGAGCATGCTTTTTTGCTGCTCCCTGTTTCTGGGCGAGACGACTAGTCGCCTCTTTGGTCTTTACGAGCCTGTCATGTGCGCGGGGGTACTTGGAGCTGCCAAGAACCGTGCAAAGAGCACCGCCATCTGAGGGCGTTGTGCAGGCTGTCAAAGGGGACTGCCCGGCAATGTGGTGCAAAGACAAGTTTCTCCGAGTTGCAGGGGCCAGCGCCGGCAAGCGTGTGCTTCTGGCACGGTTCTCCGTGCGAGACGTAGCCGAGGACCTTTCTGTTCCGATGCGGAGCACAGGAGAGGCAGAGTGTGCTGCCACGTAGCCCGGAGAGGGGACTGTGTATGGGCCAGGCGTGTTTCGGCAGAAGCAGTGCTCTGGTGCGCCCCTCCGCCGGCAGAGCCTTCTGCGCGAGAAGCAGAACGGCTGTTCGCCTCCGGGGCAATGAAAGCGCCACTCGCTACGAAAAGCGAAGAACCAAGCTGCCGTGCACACGGCTTGTGTGCGCATCCTACAGGCTGCAGGGAAAGCGGGGCTGCCACTCGCTTGCCTGGAAAAGTCACGCTAGCAGCAGAAGAAGGAACTCCAAAGACAGCTCCTTGTGCTGCTGCTTAGAGCAGCACCAACCTTCCGTGGGAACAGCTGCTCTTCCCTTGAGGCTCCGAGCTGCAGAGAAGATCACGCTAGATGCAGCACAGGAGACAAGTACAGAGTGCACTGACGTGCCTTACGTGGGCGAAGGCGAAGGTGCAGCACAGCACTGGCTTTGACTTCTCGAGCCTGTTTGCATGCTAGCAGCTGCTGGAAGTTGGCGACGGTAATGCGAGCGTGAACAGTGTGCCGGCATGTCCAGCTGAGAAGGAAGCTACAGAGCCTCCGTGGCTTGTGCTTGGAGAAGGGCTGCTTCAAGAACGCCTCCTTTGTAGACGCCTCCTTCTGGCTGAGCTCAAGCTGCATGCACTCTGCAACACTGAAGCTGTAAGGAACTGCTTCCGAGCCAGCTTGTGGGATGAAGTCGAAGGGCTGCTGCGCCTTACTTCCTGAAGCAGCAAGAGTCTTCTCGGCGAAATGTGCTTGCGAAGGAGCATTTGGCTGGACTTTGGCAATTCGCTAGCGAGCACCCAGAAGTCCCGTGCTCCGCGCCTTCAATCTTCGCCTGCTGCCGTCTGCAGAGAACTGAAGCCCAGCGAGGGCATTCAGCTTCGCTGCCCATCAGCGTGCACAGTGCTGGCATGCACAGCGTGCTGTGCACGGATTTGCCTCAGCTGCAGGTAGTAGAATCATTCTCCTTCTGTTTCGATAGGGTCCAAAGTGCCCGTCTAGCTCTCGCTTCGAGAAATGTGCCAGGAAAGCAGCGCTTGAGTGTTTAGGTGTCCAAGCCTTTCGACAGAGCACAACCGGCTGGCCGACGAGAATGGCTCGTGAAGAGCATGCTTTTTTGCTGCTCCCTGTTTCTGGGCGAGACGACTAGTCGCCTCTTTGGTCTTTACGAGCCTGTCATGTGCGCGGGGGTACTTGGAGCTGCCAAGAACCGTGCAAAGAGCACCGCCATCTGAGGGCGTTGTGCAGGCTGTCAAAGGGGACTGCCCGGCAATGTGGTGCAAAGACAAGTTTCTCCGAGTTGCAGGGGCCAGCGCCGGCAAGCGTGTGCTTCTGGCACGGTTCTCCGTGCGAGACGTAGCCGAGGACCTTTCTGTTCCGATGCGGAGCACAGGAGAGGCAGTGTGTGCTGCCACGTAGCCCGGAGAGGGGACTGTGTATGGGCCAGGCGTGTTTCGGCAGAAGCAGTGCTCTGGTGCGCCCCTCCGCCGGCAGAGCCTTCTGCGCGAGAAGCAGAACGGCTGTTCGCCTCCGGGGCAATGAAAGCGCCACTCGCTACGAAAAGCGAAGAACCAAGCTGCCATGCACACGGCTTGTGTGCGCATCCTACAGGCTGCAGGGAAAGCGGGGCTGCCACTCGCTTGCCTGGAAAAGTCACGCTAGCAGCAGAAGAAGGAACTCCAAAGACAGCTCCTTGTGCTGCTGCTTAGAGCAGCACCAACCTTCCGTGGGAACAGCTGCTCTTCCCTTGAGGCTCCGAGCTGCAGAGAAGATCACGCTAGATGCAGCACAGGAGACAAGTACAGAGTGCACTGACGTGCCTTACGTGGGCGAAGGCGAAGGTGCAGCACAGCACTGGCTTTGACTTCTCGAGCCTGTTTGCATGCTAGCAGCTGCTGGAAGTTGGCGACGGTAATGCGAGCGTGAACAGTGTGCCGGCATGTCCAGCTGAGAAGGAAGCTACAGAGCCTCCGTGGCTTGTGCTTGGAGAAGGGCTGCTTCAAGAACGCCTCCTTTGTAGACGCCTCCTTCTGGCTGAGCTCAAGCTGCATGCACTCTGCAACACTGAAGCTGTAAGGAACTGCTTCCGAGCCAGCTTGTGGGATGAAGTCGAAGGGCTGCTGCGCCTTACTTCCTGAAGCAGCAAGAGTCTTCTCGGCGAAATGTGCTTGCGAAGGAGCATTTGGCTGGACTTTGGCAATTCGCTAGCGAGCACCCAGAAGTCCCGTGCTCCGCGCCTTCAATCTTCGCCTGCTGCCGTCTGCAGAGAACTGAAGCCCAGCGAGGGCATTCAGCTTTGCTGCTCATCAGCGTGCACAGTGCTGGCATGCACAGCGTGCTGTGCACGGATTTGCCTCAGCTGCAGGTAGTAGAATCATTCTCCTTCTGTTCCGATAGGGTCCAAAGTGCCCGTCTAGCTCTCGCTTCGAGAAATGTGCCAGGAAAGCAGCGCTTGAGTGTTTAGGTGTCCAAGCCTTTCGACAGAGCACAACCGGCTGGCCGACGAGAATGGCTCGTGAAGAGCATGCTTTTGTGCCGCTCCCTGTTTCTGGGCGAGACGACTAGTCGCCTCTTTGGTCTTTACGAGCCTGTCATGTGCGCGGGGGTACTTGGAGCTGCCAAGAACCGTGCAAAGAGCACCGCCATCTGAGGGCGTTGTGCAGGCTGTCAAAGGGGACTGCCCGGCAATGTGGTGCAAAGACAAGTTTCTCCGAGTTGCAGGGGCCAGCGCCGGCAAGCGTGTGCTTCTGGCACGGTTCTCCGTGCGAGACGTAGCCGAGGACCTTTCTGTTCCGATGCGGAGCACAGGAGAGGCAGAGTGTGCTGCCACGTAGCCCGGAGAGGGGACTGTGTATGGGCCAGGCGTGTTTCGGCAGAAGCAGTGCTCTGGTGCGCCCCTCCGCCGGCAGAGCCTTCTGCGCGAGAAGCAGACGGCTGTTCGCCTCCGGGGCAATGAAAGCGCCACTCGCTACGAAAAGCGAAGAACCAAGCTGCCGTGCACACGGCTTGTGTGCGCATCCTACAGGCTGCAGGGAAAGCGGGGCTGCCACTCGCTTGCCTGGAAAAGTCACGCTAGCAGCAGAAGAAGGAACTCCAAAGACAGCTCCTTGTGCTGCTGCTTAGAGCAGCACCAACCTTCCGTGGGAACAGCTGCTCTTCCCTTGAGGCTCCGAGCTGCAGGGAAGATCACGCTAGATGCAGCACAGGAGACAAGTACAGAGTGCACTGACGTGGCTTACGTGGGCGAAGGCGAAGGTGCAGCACAGCACTGGCTTCGACTTCTCGAGCCTGTTTGCATGCTAGCAGCTGCTGGAAGTTGGCAACGGTGATGCGAGCGTGAACAGGGTGCCGGCATGTCCAGCTGAGAAGGAAGCTTACAGAGCCTCCGTGGCTTGTGCTTGGAGAAGGGCTGCTTCAAGAACGCCTCCTTTGTAGACGCCTCCTTCTGGCTGAGCTCAAGCTGCATGCACTCTGCAACACTGAAGCTGTAAGGAACTGCTTCCGAGCCAGCTTGTGGGATGAAGTCGAAGGGCTGCGCCTTACTTCCTGAAGCAGCAAGAGTCTTCTCGGCGAAATGGGCTTGCGAAGGAGCATTTGGCTGGACTTCGGCAATTCGCTGGCGAGCACCCAGAAGTCCCGTGCTCCGCGGCTTCAATCTTCGCCTGCTGCCGCCTGCAGAGAACTGAAGCCCAGCGAGGGCATTCAGCTTCGCTGCCCATCAGCGTGCACAAGTGCTGGCATGCACAGCGTGCTGTGCACGGATTTGTCTCAGCTGCAGGTAGTAGAATCATTCTCCTTCTGTTTCGATAGGGTCCAACGTGCCCGTCTAGCTCTCGCTTCGAGAAATGTGCCAGGAAAGCAGCGCTTGAGTGTTTAGGTGTCCAAGCCTTTCGACAGAGCACAACCGGCTGGCCGACGAGAATGGCTCGTGAAGAGCATGCTTTTGTGCCGCTCCCTGTTTCTGGGCGAGACGACTAGTCGCCTCTTTGGTCTTTACGAGCCTGTCATGTGCGCGGGGGTACTTGGAGCTGCCAAGAACCGTGCAAAGAGCACCGCCATCTGAGGGCGTTATGCAGGCTGTCAAAGGGGACTGCCCGGCAATGTGGTGCAAAGACAAGTTTCTCCGAGTTGCAGGGGCCAGCGCCGGCAAGCGTGTGCTTCTGGCACGGTTCTCCGTGCGAGACGTAGCCGAGGACCTTTCTGTTCCGATGCGGAGCACAGGAGAGGCAGAGTGTGCTGCCACGTAGCCCGGAGAGGGGACTGTGTATGGGCCAGGCGTGTTTCGGCAGAAGCAGTGCTCTGGTGCGCCCCTCCGCCGGCAGAGCCTTCTGCGCGAGAAGCAGAACGGCTGTTCGCCTCCGGGGCAATGAAAGCGCCACTCGCTACGAAAAGCGAAGAACCAAGCTGCCGTGCACACGGCTTGTGTGCGCATCCTACAGGCTGCAGGGAAAGCGGGGCTGCCACTCGCTTGCCTGGAAAAGTCACGCTAGCAGCAGAAGAAGGAACTCCAAAGACAGCTCCTTGTGCTGCTGCTTAGAGCAGCACCAACCTTCCGTGGGAACAGCTGCTCTTCCCTTGAGGCTCCGAGCTGCAGAGAAGATCACGCTAGATGCAGCACAGGAGACAAGTACAGAGTGCACTGACGTGCCTTACGTGGGCGAAGGCGAAGGTGCAGCACAGCACTGGCTTTGACTTCTCGAGCCTGTTTGCATGCTAGCAGCTGCTGGAAGTTGGCGACGGTAATGCGAGCGTGAACAGTGTGCCGGCATGTCCAGCTGAGAAGGAAGCTACAGAGCCTCCGTGGCTTGTGCTTGGAGAAGGGCTGCTTCAAGAACGCCTCCTTTGTAGACGCCTCCTTCTGGCTGAGCTCAAGCTGCATGCACTCTGCAACACTGAAGCTGTAAGGAACTGCTTCCGAGCCAGCTTGTGGGATGAAGTCGAAGGGCTGCGCCTTACTTCCTGAAGCAGCAAGAAGAGTCTTCTCGGCGAAATGGGCTTGCGAAGGAGCATTTGGCTGGACTTCGGCAATTCGCTGGCGAGCACCCAGAAGTCCCGTGCTCCGCGGCTTCAATCTTCGCCTGCTGCCGCCTGCAGAGAACTGAAGCCCAGCGAGGGCATTCAGCTTCGCTGCCCATCAGCGTGCACAAGTGCTGGCATGCACAGCGTGCTGTGCACGGATTTGCCTCAGCTGCAGGTAGTAGAATCATTCTCCTTCTGTTTCGACAGGGTCCAAAGTGCCCGTCTAGCTCTCGCTTCGAGAAATGTGCCAGGAAAGCAAGCGCTTGAGTGTTTAGGTGTCCAAGCCTTTCGACAGAGCACAACCGGCTGGCCGACGAGAATGGCTCGTGAAGAGCATGCTTTTGTGCCGCTCCCTGTTTCTGGGCGAGACGACTAGTCGCCTCTTTGGTCTTTACGAGCCTGTCATGTGCGCGGGGGTACTTGGAGCTGCCAAGAACCGTGCAAAGAGCACCGCCATCTGAGGGCGTTGTGCAGGCTGTCAAAGGGGACTGCCCGGCAATGTGGTGCAAAGACAAGTTTCTCCGAGTTGCAGGGGCCAGCGCCGGCAAGCGTGTGCTTCTGGCACGGTTCTCCGTGCGAGACGTAGCCGAGGACCTTTCTGTTCCGATGCGGAGCACAGGAGAGGCAGAGTGTGCTGCCACGTAGCCCGGAGAGGGGACTGTGTATGGGCCAGGCGTGTTTCGGCAGAAGCAGTGCTCTGGTGCGCCCCTCCGCCGGCAGAGCCTTCTGCGCGAGAAGCAGACGGCTGTTCGCCTCCGGGGCAATGAAAGCGCCACTCGCTACGAAAAGCGAAGAACCAAGCTGCCATGCACACGGCTTGTGTGCGCATCCTACAGGCTGCAGGGAAAGCGGGGCTGCCACTCGCTTGCCTGGAAAAGTCACGCTAGCAGCAGAAGAAGGAACTCCAAAGACAGCTCCTTGTGCTGCTGCTTAGAGCAGCACCAACCTTCCGTGGGAACAGCTGCTCTTCCCTTGAGGCTCCGAGCTGCAGAGAAGATCACGCTAGATGCAGCACAGGAGACAAGTACAGAGTGCACTGACGTGGCTTACGTGGGCGAAGGCGAAGGTGCAGCACAGCACTGGCTTCGACTTCTCGAGCCTGTTTGCATGCTAGCAGCTGCTGGAAGTTGGCAACGGTAATGCGAGCGTGAACAGGGTGCCGGCATGTCCAGCTGAGAAGGAAGCTTACAGAGCCTCCGTGGCTTGTGCTTGGAGAAGGGCTGCTTCAAGAACGCCTCCTTTGTAGACGCCTCCTTCTGGCTGAGCTCAAGCTGCATGCACTCTGCAACACTGAAGCTGTAAGGAACTGCTTCCGAGCCAGCTTGTGGGATGAAGTCGAAGGGCTGCGCCTTACTTCCTGAAGCAGCAAGAAGAGTCTTCTCGGCGAAATGGGCTTGCGAAGGAGCATTTGGCTGGACTTCGGCAATTCGCTGGCGAGCACCCAGAAGTCCCGTGCTCCGCGGCTTCAATCTTCGCCTGCTGCCGCCTGCAGAGAACTGAAGCCCAGCGAGGGCATTCAGCTTCGCTGCCCATCAGCGTGCACAAGTGCTGGCATGCACAGCGTGCTGTGCACGGATTTGCCTCAGCTGCAGGTAGTAGAATCATTCTCCTTCTGTTTCGATAGGGTCCAAAGTGCCCGTCTAGCTCTCGCTTCGAGAAATGTGCCAGGAAAGCAAGCGCTTGAGTGTTTAGGTGTCCAAGCCTTTCGACAGAGCACAACCGGCTGGCCGACGAGAATGGCTCGTGAAGAGCATGCTTTTGTGCCGCTCCCTGTTTCTGGGCGAGACGACTAGTCGCCTCTTTGGTCTTTACGAGCCTGTCATGTGCGCGGGGGTACTTGGAGCTGCCAAGAACCGTGCAAAGAGCACCGCCATCTGAGGGCGTTGTGCAGGCTGTCAAAGGGGACTGCCCGGCAATGTGGTGCAAAGACAAGTTTCTCCGAGTTGCAGGGGCCAGCGCCGGCAAGCGTGTGCTTCTGGCACGGTTCTCCGTGCGAGACGTAGCCGAGGACCTTTCTGTTCCGATGCGGAGCACAGGAGAGGCAGAGTGTGCTGCCACGTAGCCCGGAGAGGGGACTGTGTATGGGCCAGGCGTGTTTCGGCAGAAGCAGTGCTCTGGTGCGCCCCTCCGCCGGCAGAGCCTTCTGCGCGAGAAGCAGACGGCTGTTCGCCTCCGGGGCAATGAAAGCGCCACTCGCTACGAAAAGCGAAGAACCAAGCTGCCGTGCACACGGCTTGTGTGCGCATCCTACAGGCTGCAGGGAAAGCGGGGCTGCCACTCGCTTGCCTGGAAAAGTCACGCTAGCAGCAGAAGAAGGAACTCCAAAGACAGCTCCTTGTGCTGCTGCTTAGAGCAGCACCAACCTTCCGTGGGAACAGCTGCTCTTCCCTTGAGGCTCCGAGCTGCAGAGAAGATCACGCTAGATGCAGCACAGGAGACAAGTACAGAGTGCACTGACGTGGCTTACGTGGGCGAAGGCGAAGGTGCAGCACAGCACTGGCTTCGACTTCTCGAGCCTGTTTGCATGCTAGCAGCTGCTGGAAGTTGGCAACGGTGATGCGAGCGTGAACAGGGTGCCGGCATGTCCAGCTGAGAAGGAAGCTTACAGAGCCTCCGTGGCTTGTGCTTGGAGAAGGGCTGCTTCAAGAACGCCTCCTTTGTAGACGCCTCCTTCTGGCTGAGCTCAAGCTGCATGCACTCTGCAACACTGAAGCTGTAAGGAACTGCTTCCGAGCCAGCTTGTGGGATGAAGTCGAAGGGCTGCGCCTTACTTCCTGAAGCAGCAAGAAGAGTCTTCTCGGCGAAATGGGCTTGCGAAGGAGCATTTGGCTGGACTTCGGCAATTCGCTGGCGAGCACCCAGAAGTCCCGTGCTCCGCGGCTTCAATCTTCGCCTGCTGCCGCCTGCAGAGAACTGAAGCCCAGCGAGGGCATTCAGCTTCGCTGCCCATCAGCGTGCACAAGTGCTGGCATGCACAGCGTGCTGTGCACGGATTTGCCTCAGCTGCAGGTAGTAGAATCATTCTCCTTCTGTTTCGATAGGGTCCAAAGTGCCCGTCTAGCTCTCGCTTCGAGAAATGTGCCAGGAAAGCAAGCGCTTGAGTGTTTAGGTGTCCAAGCCTTTCGACAGAGCACAACCGGCTGGCCGACGAGAATGGCTCGTGAAGAGCATGCTTTTGTGCCGCTCCCTGTTTCTGGGCGAGACGACTAGTCGCCTCTTTGGTCTTTACGAGCCTGTCATGTGCGCGGGGGTACTTGGAGCTGCCAAGAACCGTGCAAAGAGCACCGCCATCTGAGGGCGTTGTGCAGGCTGTCAAAGGGGACTGCCCGGCAATGTGGTGCAAAGACAAGTTTCTCCGAGTTGCAGGGGCCAGCGCCGGCAAGCGTGTGCTTCTGGCACGGTTCTCCGTGCGAGACGTAGCCGAGGACCTTTCTGTTCCGATGCGGAGCACAGGAGAGGCAGAGTGTGCTGCCACGTAGCCCGGAGAGGGGACTGTGTATGGGCCAGGCGTGTTTCGGCAGAAGCAGTGCTCTGGTGCGCCCCTCCGCCGGCAGAGCCTTCTGCGCGAGAAGCAGACGGCTGTTCGCCTCCGGGGCAATGAAAGCGCCACTCGCTACGAAAAGCGAAGAACCAAGCTGCCGTGCACACGGCTTGTGTGCGCATCCTACAGGCTGCAGGGAAAGCGGGGCTGCCACTCGCTTGCCTGGAAAAGTCACGCTAGCAGCAGAAGAAGGAACTCCAAAGACAGCTCCTTGTGCTGCTGCTTAGAGCAGCACCAACCTTCCGTGGGAACAGCTGCTCTTCCCTTGAGGCTCCGAGCTGCAGGGAAGATCACGCTAGATGCAGCACAGGAGACAAGTACAGAGTGCACTGACGTGGCTTACGTGGGCGAAGGCGAAGGTGCAGCACAGCACTGGCTTCGACTTCTCGAGCCTGTTTGCATGCTAGCAGCTGCTGGAAGTTGGCAACGGTGATGCGAGCGTGAACAGGGTGCCGGCATGTCCAGCTGAGAAGGAAGCTTACAGAGCCTCCGTGGCTTGTGCTTGGAGAAGGGCTGCTTCAAGAACGCCTCCTTTGTAGACGCCTCCTTCTGGCTGAGCTCAAGCTGCATGCACTCTGCAACACTGAAGCTGTAAGGAACTGCTTCCGAGCCAGCTTGTGGGATGAAGTCGAAGGGCTGCGCCTTACTTCCTGAAGCAGCAAGAGTCTTCTCGGCGAAATGGGCTTGCGAAGGAGCATTTGGCTGGACTTCGGCAATTCGCTGGCGAGCACCCAGAAGTCCCGTGCTCCGCGGCTTCAATCTTCGCCTGCTGCCGCCTGCAGAGAACTGAAGCCCAGCGAGGGCATTCAGCTTCGCTGCCCATCAGCGTGCACAAGTGCTGGCATGCACAGCGTGCTGTGCACGGATTTGTCTCAGCTGCAGGTAGTAGAATCATTCTCCTTCTGTTTCGATAGGGTCCAACGTGCCCGTCTAGCTCTCGCTTCGAGAAATGTGCCAGGAAAGCAGCGCTTGAGTGTTTAGGTGTCCAAGCCTTTCGACAGAGCACAACCGGCTGGCCGACGAGAATGGCTCGTGAAGAGCATGCTTTTGTGCCGCTCCCTGTTTCTGGGCGAGACGACTAGTCGCCTCTTTGGTCTTTACGAGCCTGTCATGTGCGCGGGGGTACTTGGAGCTGCCAAGAACCGTGCAAAGAGCACCGCCATCTGAGGGCGTTGTGCAGGCTGTCAAAGGGGACTGCCCGGCAATGTGGTGCAAAGACAAGTTTCTCCGAGTTGCAGGGGCCAGCGCCGGCAAGCGTGTGCTTCTGGCACGGTTCTCCGTGCGAGACGTAGCCGAGGACCTTTCTGTTCCGATGCGGAGCACAGGAGAGGCAGAGTGTGCTGCCACGTAGCCCGGAGAGGGGACTGTGTATGGGCCAGGCGTGTTTCGGCAGAAGCAGTGCTCTGGTGCGCCCCTCCGCCGGCAGAGCCTTCTGCGCGAGAAGCAGAACGGCTGTTCGCCTCCGGGGCAATGAAAGCGCCACTCGCTACGAAAAGCGAAGAACCAAGCTGCCGTGCACACGGCTTGTGTGCGCATCCTACAGGCTGCAGGGAAAGCGGGGCTGCCACTCGCTTGCCTGGAAAAGTCACGCTAGCAGCAGAAGAAGGAACTCCAAAGACAGCTCCTTGTGCTGCTGCTTAGAGCAGCACCAACCTTCCGTGGGAACAGCTGCTCTTCCCTTGAGGCTCCGAGCTGCAGAGAAGATCACGCTAGATGCAGCACAGGAGACAAGTACAGAGTGCACTGACGTGCCTTACGTGGGCGAAGGCGAAGGTGCAGCACAGCACTGGCTTTGACTTCTCGAGCCTGTTTGCATGCTAGCAGCTGCTGGAAGTTGGCGACGGTGATGCGAGCGTGAACAGTGTGCCGGCATGTCCAGCTGAGAAGGAAGCTACAGAGCCTCCGTGGCTTGTGCTTGGAGAAGGGCTGCTTCAAGAACGCCTCCTTTGTAGACGCCTCCTTCTGGCTGAGCTCAAGCTGCATGCACTCTGCAACACTGAAGCTGTAAGGAACTGCTTCCGAGCCAGCTTGTGGGATGAAGTCGAAGGGCTGCTGCGCCTTACTTCCTGAAGCAGCAAGAGTCTTCTCGGCGAAATGGGCTTGCGAAGGAGCATTTGGCTGGACTTTGGCAATTCGCTAGCGAGCACCCAGAAGTCCCGTGCTCCGCGCCTTCAATCTTCGCCTGCTGCCGTCTGCAGAGAACTGAAGCCCAGCGAGGGCATTCAGCTTCGCTGCCCATCAGCGTGCACAGTGCTGGCATGCACAGCGTGCTGTGCACGGATTTGCCTCAGCTGCAGGTAGTAGAATCATTCTCCTTCTGTTCCGATAGGGTCCAAAGTGCCCGTCTAGCTCTCGCTTCGAGAAATGTGCCAGGAAAGCAGCGCTTGAGTGTTTAGGTGTCCAAGCCTTTCGACAGAGCACAACCGGCTGGCCGACGAGAATGGCTCGTGAAGAGCATGCTTTTGTGCCGCTCCCTGTTTCTGGGCGAGACGACTAGTCGCCTCTTTGGTCTTTACGAGCCTGTCATGTGCGCGGGGGTACTTGGAGCTGCCAAGAACCGTGCAAAGAGCACCGCCATCTGAGGGCGTTGTGCAGGCTGTCAAAGGGGACTGCCCGGCAATGTGGTGCAAAGACAAGTTTCTCCGAGTTGCAGGGGCCAGCGCCGGCAAGCGTGTGCTTCTGGCACGGTTCTCCGTGCGAGACGTAGCCGAGGACCTTTCTGTTCCGATGCGGAGCACAGGAGAGGCAGAGTGTGCTGCCACGTAGCCCGGAGAGGGGACTGTGTATGGGCCAGGCGTGTTTCGGCAGAAGCAGTGCTCTGGTGCGCCCCTCCGCCGGCAGAGCCTTCTGCGCGAGAAGCAGAACGGCTGTTCGCCTCCGGGGCAATGAAAGCGCCACTCGCTACGAAAAGCGAAGAACCAAGCTGCCGTGCACACGGCTTGTGTGCGCATCCTACAGGCTGCAGGGAAAGCGGGGCTGCCACTCGCTTGCCTGGAAAAGTCACGCTAGCAGCAGAAGAAGGAACTCCAAAGACAGCTCCTTGTGCTGCTGCTTAGAGCAGCACCAACCTTCCGTGGGAACAGCTGCTCTTCCCTTGAGGCTCCGAGCTGCAGAGAAGATCACGCTAGATGCAGCACAGGAGACAAGTACAGAGTGCACTGACGTGCCTTACGTGGGCGAAGGCGAAGGTGCAGCACAGCACTGGCTTTGACTTCTCGAGCCTGTTTGCATGCTAGCAGCTGCTGGAAGTTGGCGACGGTAATGCGAGCGTGAACAGTGTGCCGGCATGTCCAGCTGAGAAGGAAGCTACAGAGCCTCCGTGGCTTGTGCTTGGAGAAGGGCTGCTTCAAGAACGCCTCCTTTGTAGACGCCTCCTTCTGGCTGAGCTCAAGCTGCATGCACTCTGCAACACTGAAGCTGTAAGGAACTGCTTCCGAGCCAGCTTGTGGGATGAAGTCGAAGGGCTGCTGCGCCTTACTTCCTGAAGCAGCAAGAAGAGTCTTCTCGGCGAAATGGGCTTGCGAAGGAGCATTTGGCTGGACTTCGGCAATTCGCTGGCGAGCACCCAGAAGTCCCGTGCTCCGCGGCTTCAATCTTCGCCTGCTGCCGCCTGCAGAGAACTGAAGCCCAGCGAGGGCATTCAGCTTCGCTGCCCATCAGCGTGCACAAGTGCTGGCATGCACAGCGTGCTGTGCACGGATTTGCCTCAGCTGCAGGTAGTAGAATCATTCTCCTTCTGTTTCGACAGGGTCCAAAGTGCCCGTCTAGCTCTCGCTTCGAGAAATGTGCCAGGAAAGCAAGCGCTTGAGTGTTTAGGTGTCCAAGCCTTTCGACAGAGCACAACCGGCTGGCCGACGAGAATGGCTCGTGAAGAGCATGCTTTTGTGCCGCTCCCTGTTTCTGGGCGAGACGACTAGTCGCCTCTTTGGTCTTTACGAGCCTGTCATGTGCGCGGGGGTACTTGGAGCTGCCAAGAACCGTGCAAAGAGCACCGCCATCTGAGGGCGTTGTGCAGGCTGTCAAAGGGGACTGCCCGGCAATGTGGTGCAAAGACAAGTTTCTCCGAGTTGCAGGGGCCAGCGCCGGCAAGCGTGTGCTTCTGGCACGGTTCTCCGTGCGAGACGTAGCCGAGGACCTTTCTGTTCCGATGCGGAGCACAGGAGAGGCAGAGTGTGCTGCCACGTAGCCCGGAGAGGGGACTGTGTATGGGCCAGGCGTGTTTCGGCAGAAGCAGTGCTCTGGTGCGCCCCTCCGCCGGCAGAGCCTTCTGCGCGAGAAGCAGAACGGCTGTTCGCCTCCGGGGCAATGAAAGCGCCACTCGCTACGAAAAGCGAAGAACCAAGCTGCCGTGCACACGGCTTGTGTGCGCATCCTACAGGCTGCAGGGAAAGCGGGGCTGCCACTCGCTTGCCTGGAAAAGTCACGCTAGCAGCAGAAGAAGGAACTCCAAAGACAGCTCCTTATGCTGCTGCTTAGAGCAGCACCAACCTTCCGTGGGAACAGCTGCTCTTCCCTTGAGGCTCCGAGCTGCAGGGAAGATCACGCTAGATGCAGCACAGGAGACAAGTACAGAGTGCACTGACGTGGCTTACGTGGGCGAAGGCGAAGGTGCAGCACAGCACTGGCTTCGACTTCTCGAGCCTGTTTGCATGCTAGCAGCTGCTGGAAGTTGGCAACGGTGATGCGAGCGTGAACAGGGTGCCGGCATGTCCAGCTGAGAAGGAAGCTTACAGAGCCTCCGTGGCTTGTGCTTGGAGAAGGGCTGCTTCAAGAACGCCTCCTTTGTAGACGCCTCCTTCTGGCTGAGCTCAAGCTGCATGCACTCTGCAACACTGAAGCTGTAAGGAACTGCTTCCGAGCCAGCTTGTGGGATGAAGTCGAAGGGCTGCGCCTTACTTCCTGAAGCAGCAAGAAGAGTCTTCTCGGCGAAATGGGCTTGCGAAGGAGCATTTGGCTGGACTTCGGCAATTCGCTGGCGAGCACCCAGAAGTCCCGTGCTCCGCGGCTTCAATCTTCGCCTGCTGCCGCCTGCAGAGAACTGAAGCCCAGCGAGGGCATTCAGCTTCGCTGCCCATCAGCGTGCACAAGTGCTGGCATGCACAGCGTGCTGTGCACGGATTTGCCTCAGCTGCAGGTAGTAGAATCATTCTCCTTCTGTTTCGACAGGGTCCAAAGTGCCCGTCTAGCTCTCGCTTCGAGAAATGTGCCAGGAAAGCAAGCGCTTGAGTGTTTAGGTGTCCAAGCCTTTCGACAGAGCACAACCGGCTGGCCGACGAGAATGGCTCGTGAAGAGCATGCTTTTGTGCCGCTCCCTGTTTCTGGGCGAGACGACTAGTCGCCTCTTTGGTCTTTACGAGCCTGTCATGTGCGCGGGGGTACTTGGAGCTGCCAAGAACCGTGCAAAGAGCACCGCCATCTGAGGGCGTTGTGCAGGCTGTCAAAGGGGACTGCCCGGCAATGTGGTGCAAAGACAAGTTTCTCCGAGTTGCAGGGGCCAGCGCCGGCAAGCGTGTGCTTCTGGCACGGTTCTCCGTGCGAGACGTAGCCGAGGACCTTTCTGTTCCGATGCGGAGCACAGGAGAGGCAGAGTGTGCTGCCACGTAGCCCGGAGAGGGGACTGTGTATGGGCCAGGCGTGTTTCGGCAGAAGCAGTGCTCTGGTGCGCCCCTCCGCCGGCAGAGCCTTCTGCGCGAGAAGCAGACGGCTGTTCGCCTCCGGGGCAATGAAAGCGCCACTCGCTACGAAAAGCGAAGAACCAAGCTGCCATGCACACGGCTTGTGTGCGCATCCTACAGGCTGCAGGGAAAGCGGGGCTGCCACTCGCTTGCCTGGAAAAGTCACGCTAGCAGCAGAAGAAGGAACTCCAAAGACAGCTCCTTGTGCTGCTGCTTAGAGCAGCACCAACCTTCCGTGGGAACAGCTGCTCTTCCCTTGAGGCTC
The DNA here is from genome assembly GCF_020740725.1 of Corvus hawaiiensis. Taxonomy (NCBI): domain Eukaryota; kingdom Metazoa; phylum Chordata; class Aves; order Passeriformes; family Corvidae; genus Corvus; species Corvus hawaiiensis. The sequence continues at coordinate 34,757,370 of NC_063220.1, read as the reverse complement.
CGAGCTGCAGAGAAGATCACGCTAGATGCAGCACAGGAGACAAGTACAGAGTGCACTGACGTGGCTTACGTGGGCGAAGGCGAAGGTGCAGCACAGCACTGGCTTCGACTTCTCGAGCCTGTTTGCATGCTAGCAGCTGCTGGAAGTTGGCAACGGTAATGCGAGCGTGAACAGGGTGCCGGCATGTCCAGCTGAGAAGGAAGCTTACAGAGCCTCCGTGGCTTGTGCTTGGAGAAGGGCTGCTTCAAGAACGCCTCCTTTGTAGACGCCTCCTTCTGGCTGAGCTCAAGCTGCATGCACTCTGCAACACTGAAGCTGTAAGGAACTGCTTCCGAGCCAGCTTGTGGGATGAAGTCGAAGGGCTGCGCCTTACTTCCTGAAGCAGCAAGAAGAGTCTTCTCGGCGAAATGGGCTTGCGAAGGAGCATTTGGCTGGACTTCGGCAATTCGCTGGCGAGCACCCAGAAGTCCCGTGCTCCGCGGCTTCAATCTTCGCCTGCTGCCGCCTGCAGAGAACTGAAGCCCAGCGAGGGCATTCAGCTTCGCTGCCCATCAGCGTGCACAAGTGCTGGCATGCACAGCGTGCTGTGCACGGATTTGCCTCAGCTGCAGGTAGTAGAATCATTCTCCTTCTGTTTCGATAGGGTCCAAAGTGCCCGTCTAGCTCTCGCTTCGAGAAATGTGCCAGGAAAGCAAGCGCTTGAGTGTTTAGGTGTCCAAGCCTTTCGACAGAGCACAACCGGCTGGCCGACGAGAATGGCTCGTGAAGAGCATGCTTTTGTGCCGCTCCCTGTTTCTGGGCGAGACGACTAGTCGCCTCTTTGGTCTTTACGAGCCTGTCATGTGCGCGGGGGTACTTGGAGCTGCCAAGAACCGTGCAAAGAGCACCGCCATCTGAGGGCGTTGTGCAGGCTGTCAAAGGGGACTGCCCGGCAATGTGGTGCAAAGACAAGTTTCTCCGAGTTGCAGGGGCCAGCGCCGGCAAGCGTGTGCTTCTGGCACGGTTCTCCGTGCGAGACGTAGCCGAGGACCTTTCTGTTCCGATGCGGAGCACAGGAGAGGCAGAGTGTGCTGCCACGTAGCCCGGAGAGGGGACTGTGTATGGGCCAGGCGTGTTTCGGCAGAAGCAGTGCTCTGGTGCGCCCCTCCGCCGGCAGAGCCTTCTGCGCGAGAAGCAGACGGCTGTTCGCCTCCGGGGCAATGAAAGCGCCACTCGCTACGAAAAGCGAAGAACCAAGCTGCCGTGCACACGGCTTGTGTGCGCATCCTACAGGCTGCAGGGAAAGCGGGGCTGCCACTCGCTTGCCTGGAAAAGTCACGCTAGCAGCAGAAGAAGGAACTCCAAAGACAGCTCCTTGTGCTGCTGCTTAGAGCAGCACCAACCTTCCGTGGGAACAGCTGCTCTTCCCTTGAGGCTCCGAGCTGCAGAGAAGATCACGCTAGATGCAGCACAGGAGACAAGTACAGAGTGCACTGACGTGGCTTACGTGGGCGAAGGCGAAGGTGCAGCACAGCACTGGCTTCGACTTCTCGAGCCTGTTTGCATGCTAGCAGCTGCTGGAAGTTGGCAACGGTGATGCGAGCGTGAACAGGGTGCCGGCATGTCCAGCTGAGAAGGAAGCTTACAGAGCCTCCGTGGCTTGTGCTTGGAGAAGGGCTGCTTCAAGAACGCCTCCTTTGTAGACGCCTCCTTCTGGCTGAGCTCAAGCTGCATGCACTCTGCAACACTGAAGCTGTAAGGAACTGCTTCCGAGCCAGCTTGTGGGATGAAGTCGAAGGGCTGCGCCTTACTTCCTGAAGCAGCAAGAAGAGTCTTCTCGGCGAAATGGGCTTGCGAAGGAGCATTTGGCTGGACTTCGGCAATTCGCTGGCGAGCACCCAGAAGTCCCGTGCTCCGCGGCTTCAATCTTCGCCTGCTGCCGCCTGCAGAGAACTGAAGCCCAGCGAGGGCATTCAGCTTCGCTGCCCATCAGCGTGCACAAGTGCTGGCATGCACAGCGTGCTGTGCACGGATTTGCCTCAGCTGCAGGTAGTAGAATCATTCTCCTTCTGTTTCGATAGGGTCCAAAGTGCCCGTCTAGCTCTCGCTTCGAGAAATGTGCCAGGAAAGCAAGCGCTTGAGTGTTTAGGTGTCCAAGCCTTTCGACAGAGCACAACCGGCTGGCCGACGAGAATGGCTCGTGAAGAGCATGCTTTTGTGCCGCTCCCTGTTTCTGGGCGAGACGACTAGTCGCCTCTTTGGTCTTTACGAGCCTGTCATGTGCGCGGGGGTACTTGGAGCTGCCAAGAACCGTGCAAAGAGCACCGCCATCTGAGGGCGTTGTGCAGGCTGTCAAAGGGGACTGCCCGGCAATGTGGTGCAAAGACAAGTTTCTCCGAGTTGCAGGGGCCAGCGCCGGCAAGCGTGTGCTTCTGGCACGGTTCTCCGTGCGAGACGTAGCCGAGGACCTTTCTGTTCCGATGCGGAGCACAGGAGAGGCAGAGTGTGCTGCCACGTAGCCCGGAGAGGGGACTGTGTATGGGCCAGGCGTGTTTCGGCAGAAGCAGTGCTCTGGTGCGCCCCTCCGCCGGCAGAGCCTTCTGCGCGAGAAGCAGACGGCTGTTCGCCTCCGGGGCAATGAAAGCGCCACTCGCTACGAAAAGCGAAGAACCAAGCTGCCGTGCACACGGCTTGTGTGCGCATCCTACAGGCTGCAGGGAAAGCGGGGCTGCCACTCGCTTGCCTGGAAAAGTCACGCTAGCAGCAGAAGAAGGAACTCCAAAGACAGCTCCTTGTGCTGCTGCTTAGAGCAGCACCAACCTTCCGTGGGAACAGCTGCTCTTCCCTTGAGGCTCCGAGCTGCAGGGAAGATCACGCTAGATGCAGCACAGGAGACAAGTACAGAGTGCACTGACGTGGCTTACGTGGGCGAAGGCGAAGGTGCAGCACAGCACTGGCTTCGACTTCTCGAGCCTGTTTGCATGCTAGCAGCTGCTGGAAGTTGGCAACGGTGATGCGAGCGTGAACAGGGTGCCGGCATGTCCAGCTGAGAAGGAAGCTTACAGAGCCTCCGTGGCTTGTGCTTGGAGAAGGGCTGCTTCAAGAACGCCTCCTTTGTAGACGCCTCCTTCTGGCTGAGCTCAAGCTGCATGCACTCTGCAACACTGAAGCGGTAAGGAACTGCTTCCGAGCCAGCTTGTGGGATGAAGTCGAAGGGCTGCGCCTTACTTCCTGAAGCAGCAAGAAGAGTCTTCTCGGCGAAATGGGCTTGCGAAGGAGCATTTGGCTGGACTTCGGCAATTCGCTGGCGAGCACCCAGAAGTCCCGTGCTCCGCGGCTTCAATCTTCGCCTGCTGCCGCCTGCAGAGAACTGAAGCCCAGCGAGGGCATTCAGCTTCGCTGCCCATCAGCGTGCACAAGTGCTGGCATGCACAGCGTGCTGTGCACGGATTTGCCTCAGCTGCAGGTAGTAGAATCATTCTCCTTCTGTTTCGATAGGGTCCAAAGTGCCCGTCTAGCTCTCGCTTCGAGAAATGTGCCAGGAAAGCAAGCGCTTGAGTGTTTAGGTGTCCAAGCCTTTCGACAGAGCACAACCGGCTGGCCGACGAGAATGGCTCGTGAAGAGCATGCTTTTGTGCCGCTCCCTGTTTCTGGGCGAGACGACTAGTCGCCTCTTTGGTCTTTACGAGCCTGTCATGTGCGCGGGGGTACTTGGAGCTGCCAAGAACCGTGCAAAGAGCACCGCCATCTGAGGGCGTTGTGCAGGCTGTCAAAGGGGACTGCCCGGCAATGTGGTGCAAAGACAAGTTTCTCCGAGTTGCAGGGGCCAGCGCCGGCAAGCGTGTGCTTCTGGCACGGTTCTCCGTGCGAGACGTAGCCGAGGACCTTTCTGTTCCGATGCGGAGCACAGGAGAGGCAGAGTGTGCTGCCACGTAGCCCGGAGAGGGGACTGTGTATGGGCCAGGCGTGTTTCGGCAGAAGCAGTGCTCTGGTGCGCCCCTCCGCCGGCAGAGCCTTCTGCGCGAGAAGCAGAACGGCTGTTCGCCTCCGGGGCAATGAAAGCGCCACTGGCTACGAAAAGCGAAGAACCAAGCTGCCGTGCACACGGCTTGTGTGCGCATCCTACAGGCTGCAGGGAAAGCGGGGCTGCCACTCGCTTGCCTGGAAAAGTCACGCTAGCAGCAGAAGAAGGAACTCCAAAGACAGCTCCTTGTGCTGCTGCTTAGAGCAGCACCAACCTTCCGTGGGAACAGCTGCTCTTCCCTTGAGGCTCCGAGCTGCAGAGAAGATCACGCTAGATGCAGCACAGGAGACAAGTACAGAGTGCACTGACGTGCCTTACGTGGGCGAAGGCGAAGGTGCAGCACAGCACTGGCTTCGACTTCTCGAGCCTGTTTGCATGCTAGCAGCTGCTGGAAGTTGGCAACGGTGATGCGAGCGTGAGCAGGGTGCCGGCATGTCCAGCTGAGAAGGAAGCTTACAGAGCCTCCGTGGCTTGTGCTTGGAGAAGGGCTGCTTCAAGAACGCCTCCTTTGTAGACGCCTCCTTCTGGCTGAGCTCAAGCTGCATGCACTCTGCAACACTGAAGCTGTAAGGAACTGCTTCCGAGCCAGCTTGTGGGATGAAGTCGAAGGGCTGCGCCTTACTTCCTGAAGCAGCAAGAAGAGTCTTCTCGGCGAAATGGGCTTGCGAAGGAGCATTTGGCTGGACTTCGGCAATTCGCTGGCGAGCACCCAGAAGTCCCGTGCTCCGCGGCTTCAATCTTCGCCTGCTGCCGCCTGCAGAGAACTGAAGCCCAGCGAGGGCATTCAGCTTCGCTGCCCATCAGCGTGCACAAGTGCTGGCATGCACAGCGTGCTGTGCACGGATTTGCCTCAGCTGCAGGTAGTAGAATCATTCTCCTTCTGTTCCGATAGGGTCCAAAGTGCCCGTCTAGCTCTCGCTTCGAGAAATGTGCCAGGAAAGCAGCGCTTGAGTGTTTAGGTGTCCAAGCCTTTCGACAGAGCACAACCGGCTGGCCGACGAGAATGGCTCGTGAAGAGCATGCTTTTGTGCCGCTCCCTGTTTCTGGGCGAGACGACTAGTCGCCTCTTTGGTCTTTACGAGCCTGTCATGTGCGCGGGGGTACTTGGAGCTGCCAAGAACCGTGCAAAGAGCACCGCCATCTGAGGGCGTTGTGCAGGCTGTCAAAGGGGACTGCCCGGCAATGTGGTGCAAAGACAAGTTTCTCCGAGTTGCAGGGGCCAGCGCCGGCAAGCGTGTGCTTCTGGCACGGTTCTCCGTGCGAGACGTAGCCGAGGACCTTTCTGTTCCGATGCGGAGCACAGGAGAGGCAGAGTGTGCTGCCACGTAGCCCGGAGAGGGGACTGTGTATGGGCCAGGCGTGTTTCGGCAGAAGCAGTGCTCTGGTGCGCCCCTCCGCCGGCAGAGCCTTCTGCGCGAGAAGCAGAACGGCTGTTCGCCTCCGGGGCAATGAAAGCGCCACTCGCTACGAAAAGCGAAGAACCAAGCTGCCGTGCACACGGCTTGTGTGCGCATCCTACAGGCTGCAGGGAAAGCGGGGCTGCCACTCGCTTGCCTGGAAAAGTCACGCTAGCAGCAGAAGAAGGAACTCCAAAGACAGCTCCTTGTGCTGCTGCTTAGAGCAGCACCAACCTTCCGTGGGAACAGCTGCTCTTCCCTTGAGGCTCCGAGCTGCAGGGAAGATCACGCTAGATGCAGCACAGGAGACAAGTACAGAGTGCACTGACGTGGCTTACGTGGGCGAAGGCGAAGGTGCAGCACAGCACTGGCTTCGACTTCTCGAGCCTGTTTGCATGCTAGCAGCTGCTGGAAGTTGGCAACGGTGATGCGAGCGTGAACAGGGTGCCGGCATGTCCAGCTGAGAAGGAAGCTTACAGAGCCTCCGTGGCTTGTGCTTGGAGAAGGGCTGCTTCAAGAACGCCTCCTTTGTAGACGCCTCCTTCTGGCTGAGCTCAAGCTGCATGCACTCTGCAACACTGAAGCTGTAAGGAACTGCTTCCGAGCCAGCTTGTGGGATGAAGTCGAAGGGCTGCGCCTTACTTCCTGAAGCAGCAAGAAGAGTCTTCTCGGCGAAATGGGCTTGCGAAGGAGCATTTGGCTGGACTTCGGCAATTCGCTGGCGAGCACCCAGAAGTCCCGTGCTCCGCGCCTTCAATCTTCGCCTGCTGCCGCCTGCAGAGAACTGAAGCCCAGCGAGGGCATTCAGCTTCGCTGCCCATCAGCGTGCACAAGTGCTGGCATGCACAGCGTGCTGTGCACGGATTTGCCTCAGCTGCAGGTAGTAGAATCATTCTCCTTCTGTTTCGACAGGGTCCAAAGTGCCCGTCTAGCTCTCGCTTCGAGAAATGTGCCAGGAAAGCAAGCGCTTGAGTGTTTAGGTGTCCAAGCCTTTCGACAGAGCACAACCGGCTGGCCGACGAGAATGGCTCGTGAAGAGCATGCTTTTGTGCCGCTCCCTGTTTCTGGGCGAGACGACTAGTCGCCTCTTTGGTCTTTACGAGCCTGTCATGTGCGCGGGGGTACTTGGAGCTGCCAAGAACCGTGCAAAGAGCACCGCCATCTGAGGGCGTTGTGCAGGCTGTCAAAGGGGACTGCCCGGCAATGTGGTGCAAAGACAAGTTTCTCCGAGTTGCAGGGGCCAGCGCCGGCAAGCGTGTGCTTCTGGCACGGTTCTCCGTGCGAGACGTAGCCGAGGACCTTTCTGTTCCGATGCGGAGCACAGGAGAGGCAGAGTGTGCTGCCACGTAGCCCGGAGAGGGGACTGTGTATGGGCCAGGCGTGTTTCGGCAGAAGCAGTGCTCTGGTGCGCCCCTCCGCCGGCAGAGCCTTCTGCGCGAGAAGCAGACGGCTGTTCGCCTCCGGGGCAATGAAAGCGCCACTCGCTACGAAAAGCGAAGAACCAAGCTGCCGTGCACACGGCTTGTGTGCGCATCCTACAGGCTGCAGGGAAAGCGGGGCTGCCACTCGCTTGCCTGGAAAAGTCACGCTAGCAGCAGAAGAAGGAACTCCAAAGACAGCTCCTTGTGCTGCTGCTTAGAGCAGCACCAACCTTCCGTGGGAACAGCTGCTCTTCCCTTGAGGCTCCGAGCTGCAGGGAAGATCACGCTAGATGCAGCACAGGAGACAAGTACAGAGTGCACTGACGTGGCTTACGTGGGCGAAGGCGAAGGTGCAGCACAGCACTGGCTTCGACTTCTCGAGCCTGTTTGCATGCTAGCAGCTGCTGGAAGTTGGCAACGGTGATGCGAGCGTGAACAGGGTGCCGGCATGTCCAGCTGAGAAGGAAGCTTACAGAGCCTCCGTGGCTTGTGCTTGGAGAAGGGCTGCTTCAAGAACGCCTCCTTTGTAGACGCCTCCTTCTGGCTGAGCTCAAGCTGCATGCACTCTGCAACACTGAAGCTGTAAGGAACTGCTTCCGAGCCAGCTTGTGGGATGAAGTCGAAGGGCTGCGCCTTACTTCCTGAAGCAGCAAGAAGAGTCTTCTCGGCGAAATGGGCTTGCGAAGGAGCATTTGGCTGGACTTCGGCAATTCGCTGGCGAGCACCCAGAAGTCCCGTGCTCCGCGGCTTCAATCTTCGCCTGCTGCCGCCTGCAGAGAACTGAAGCCCAGCGAGGGCATTCAGCTTCGCTGCCCATCAGCGTGCACAAGTGCTGGCATGCACAGCGTGCTGTGCACGGATTTGCCTCAGCTGCAGGTAGTAGAATCATTCTCCTTCTGTTTCGATAGGGTCCAAAGTGCCCGTCTAGCTCTCGCTTCGAGAAATGTGCCAGGAAAGCAAGCGCTTGAGTGTTTAGGTGTCCAAGCCTTTCGACAGAGCACAACCGGCTGGCCGACGAGAATGGCTCGTGAAGAGCATGCTTTTGTGCCGCTCCCTGTTTCTGGGCGAGACGACTAGTCGCCTCTTTGGTCTTTACGAGCCTGTCATGTGCGCGGGGGTACTTGGAGCTGCCAAGAACCGTGCAAAGAGCACCGCCATCTGAGGGCGTTGTGCAGGCTGTCAAAGGGGACTGCCCGGCAATGTGGTGCAAAGACAAGTTTCTCCGAGTTGCAGGGGCCAGCGCCGGCAAGCGTGTGCTTCTGGCACGGTTCTCCGTGCGAGACGTAGCCGAGGACCTTTCTGTTCCGATGCGGAGCACAGGAGAGGCAGAGTGTGCTGCCACGTAGCCCGGAGAGGGGACTGTGTATGGGCCAGGCGTGTTTCGGCAGAAGCAGTGCTCTGGTGCGCCCCTCCGCCGGCAGAGCCTTCTGCGCGAGAAGCAGAACGGCTGTTCGCCTCCGGGGCAATGAAAGCGCCACTCGCTACGAAAAGCGAAGAACCAAGCTGCCGTGCACACGGCTTGTGTGCGCATCCTACAGGCTGCAGGGAAAGCGGGGCTGCCACTCGCTTGCCTGGAAAAGTCACGCTAGCAGCAGAAGAAGGAACTCCAAAGACAGCTCCTTGTGCTGCTGCTTAGAGCAGCACCAACCTTCCGTGGGAACAGCTGCTCTTCCCTTGAGGCTCCGAGCTGCAGGGAAGATCACGCTAGATGCAGCACAGGAGACAAGTACAGAGTGCACTGACGTGGCTTACGTGGGCGAAGGCGAAGGTGCAGCACAGCACTGGCTTCGACTTCTCGAGCCTGTTTGCATGCTAGCAGCTGCTGGAAGTTGGCAACGGTGATGCGAGCGTGAACAGGGTGCCGGCATGTCCAGCTGAGAAGGAAGCTTACAGAGCCTCCGTGGCTTGTGCTTGGAGAAGGGCTGCTTCAAGAACGCCTCCTTTGTAGACGCCTCCTTCTGGCTGAGCTCAAGCTGCATGCACTCTGCAACACTGAAGCTGTAAGGAACTGCTTCCGAGCCAGCTTGTGGGATGAAGTCGAAGGGCTGCGCCTTACTTCCTGAAGCAGCAAGAAGAGTCTTCTCGGCGAAATGGGCTTGCGAAGGAGCATTTGGCTGGACTTCGGCAATTCGCTGGCGAGCACCCAGAAGTCCCGTGCTCCGCGGCTTCAATCTTCGCCTGCTGCCGCCTGCAGAGAACTGAAGCCCAGCGAGGGCATTCAGCTTCGCTGCCCATCAGCGTGCACAAGTGCTGGCATGCACAGCGTGCTGTGCACGGATTTGCCTCAGCTGCAGGTAGTAGAATCATTCTCCTTCTGTTTCGATAGGGTCCAAAGTGCCCGTCTAGCTCTCGCTTCGAGAAATGTGCCAGGAAAGCAAGCGCTTGAGTGTTTAGGTGTCCAAGCCTTTCGACAGAGCACAACCGGCTGGCCGACGAGAATGGCTCGTGAAGAGCATGCTTTTGTGCCGCTCCCTGTTTCTGGGCGAGACGACTAGTCGCCTCTTTGGTCTTTACGAGCCTGTCATGTGCGCGGGGGTACTTGGAGCTGCCAAGAACCGTGCAAAGAGCACCGCCATCTGAGGGCGTTGTGCAGGCTGTCAAAGGGGACTGCCCGGCAATGTGGTGCAAAGACAAGTTTCTCCGAGTTGCAGGGGCCAGCGCCGGCAAGCGTGTGCTTCTGGCACGGTTCTCCGTGCGAGACGTAGCCGAGGACCTTTCTGTTCCGATGCGGAGCACAGGAGAGGCAGAGTGTGCTGCCACGTAGCCCGGAGAGGGGACTGTGTATGGGCCAGGCGTGTTTCGGCAGAAGCAGTGCTCTGGTGCGCCCCTCCGCCGGCAGAGCCTTCTGCGCGAGAAGCAGACGGCTGTTCGCCTCCGGGGCAATGAAAGCGCCACTCGCTACGAAAAGCGAAGAACCAAGCTGCCGTGCACACGGCTTGTGTGCGCATCCTACAGGCTGCAGGGAAAGCGGGGCTGCCACTCGCTTGCCTGGAAAAGTCACGCTAGCAGCAGAAGAAGGAACTCCAAAGACAGCTCCTTGTGCTGCTGCTTAGAGCAGCACCAACCTTCCGTGGGAACAGCTGCTCTTCCCTTGAGGCTCCGAGCTGCAGAGAAGATCACGCTAGATGCAGCACAGGAGACAAGTACAGAGTGCACTGACGTGCCTTACGTGGGCGAAGGCGAAGGTGCAGCACAGCACTGGCTTCGACTTCTCGAGCCTGTTTGCATGCTAGCAGCTGCTGGAAGTTGGCAACGGTGATGCGAGCGTGAACAGGGTGCCGGCATGTCCAGCTGAGAAGGAAGCTTACAGAGCCTCCGTGGCTTGTGCTTGGAGAAGGGCTGCTTCAAGAACGCCTCCTTTGTAGACGCCTCCTTCTGGCTGAGCTCAAGCTGCATGCACTCTGCAACACTGAAGCTGTAAGGAACTGCTTCCGAGCCAGCTTGTGGGATGAAGTCGAAGGGCTGCTGCGCCTTACTTCCTGAAGCAGCAAGAGTCTTCTCGGCGAAATGGGCTTGCGAAGGAGCATTTGGCTGGACTTTGGCAATTCGCTAGCGAGCACCCAGAAGTCCCGTGCTCCGCGCCTTCAATCTTCGCCTGCTGCCGTCTGCAGAGAACTGAAGCCCAGCGAGGGCATTCAGCTTTGCTGCCCATCAGCGTGCACAGTGCTGGCATGCACAGCGTGCTGTGCACGGATTTGCCTCAGCTGCAGGTAGTAGAATCATTCTCCTTCTGTTCCGATAGGGTCCAAAGTGCCCGTCTAGCTCTCGCTTCGAGAAATGTGCCAGGAAAGCAGCGCTTGAGTGTTTAGGTGTCCAAGCCTTTCGACAGAGCACAACCGGCTGGCCGACGAGAATGGCTCGTGAAGAGCATGCTTTTTTGCTGCTCCCTGTTTCTGGGCGAGACGACTAGTCGCCTCTTTGGTCTTTACGAGCCTGTCATGTGCGCGGGGGTACTTGGAGCTGCCAAGAACCGTGCAAAGAGCACCGCCATCTGAGGGCGTTGTGCAGGCTGTCAAAGGGGACTGCCCGGCAATGTGGTGCAAAGACAAGTTTCTCCGAGTTGCAGGGGCCAGCGCCGGCAAGCGTGTGCTTCTGGCACGGTTCTCCGTGCGAGACGTAGCCGAGGACCTTTCTGTTCCGATGCGGAGCACAGGAGAGGCAGAGTGTGCTGCCACGTAGCCCGGAGAGGGGACTGTGTATGGGCCAGGCGTGTTTCGGCAGAAGCAGTGCTCTGGTGCGCCCCTCCGCCGGCAGAGCCTTCTGCGCGAGAAGCAGAACGGCTGTTCGCCTCCGGGGCAATGAAAGCGCCACTCGCTACGAAAAGCGAAGAACCAAGCTGCCGTGCACACGGCTTGTGTGCGCATCCTACAGGCTGCAGGGAAAGCGGGGCTGCCACTCGCTTGCCTGGAAAAGTCACGCTAGCAGCAGAAGAAGGAACTCCAAAGACAGCTCCTTGTGCTGCTGCTTAGAGCAGCACCAACCTTCCGTGGGAACAGCTGCTCTTCCCTTGAGGCTCCGAGCTGCAGAGAAGATCACGCTAGATGCAGCACAGGAGACAAGTACAGAGTGCACTGACGTGCCTTACGTGGGCGAAGGCGAAGGTGCAGCACAGCACTGGCTTTGACTTCTCGAGCCTGTTTGCATGCTAGCAGCTGCTGGAAGTTGGCGACGGTAATGCGAGCGTGAACAGTGTGCCGGCATGTCCAGCTGAGAAGGAAGCTACAGAGCCTCCGTGGCTTGTGCTTGGAGAAGGGCTGCTTCAAGAACGCCTCCTTTGTAGACGCCTCCTTCTGGCTGAGCTCAAGCTGCATGCACTCTGCAACACTGAAGCTGTAAGGAACTGCTTCCGAGCCAGCTTGTGGGATGAAGTCGAAGGGCTGCTGCGCCTTACTTCCTGAAGCAGCAAGAGTCTTCTCGGCGAAATGTGCTTGCGAAGGAGCATTTGGCTGGACTTTGGCAATTCGCTAGCGAGCACCCAGAAGTCCCGTGCTCCGCGCCTTCAATCTTCGCCTGCTGCCGTCTGCAGAGAACTGAAGCCCAGCGAGGGCATTCAGCTTTGCTGCTCATCAGCGTGCACAGTGCTGGCATGCACAGCGTGCTGTGCACGGATTTGCCTCAGCTGCAGGTAGTAGAATCATTCTCCTTCTGTTTCGATAGGGTCCAAAGTGCCCGTCTAGCTCTCGCTTCGAGAAATGTGCCAGGAAAGCAGCGCTTGAGTGTTTAGGTGTCCAAGCCTTTCGACAGAGCACAACCGGCTGGCCGACGAGAATGGCTCGTGAAGAGCATGCTTTTTTGCTGCTCCCTGTTTCTGGGCGAGACGACTAGTCGCCTCTTTGGTCTTTACGAGCCTGTCATGTGCGCGGGGGTACTTGGAGCTGCCAAGAACCGTGCAAAGAGCACCGCCATCTGAGGGCGTTGTGCAGGCTGTCAAAGGGGACTGCCCGGCAATGTGGTGCAAAGACAAGTTTCTCCGAGTTGCAGGGGCCAGCGCCGGCAAGCGTGTGCTTCTGGCACGGTTCTCCGTGCGAGACGTAGCCGAGGACCTTTCTGTTCCGATGCGGAGCACAGGAGAGGCAGTGTGTGCTGCCACGTAGCCCGGAGAGGGGACTGTGTATGGGCCAGGCGTGTTTCGGCAGAAGCAGTGCTCTGGTGCGCCCCTCCGCCGGCAGAGCCTTCTGCGCGAGAAGCAGAACGGCTGTTCGCCTCCGGGGCAATGAAAGCGCCACTCGCTACGAAAAGCGAAGAACCAAGCTGCCGTGCACACGGCTTGTGTGCGCATCCTACAGGCTGCAGGGAAAGCGGGGCTGCCACTCGCTTGCCTGGAAAAGTCACGCTAGCAGCAGAAGAAGGAACTCCAAAGACAGCTCCTTGTGCTGCTGCTTAGAGCAGCACCAACCTTCCGTGGGAACAGCTGCTCTTCCCTTGAGGCTCCGAGCTGCAGAGAAGATCACGCTAGATGCAGCACAGGAGACAAGTACAGAGTGCACTGACGTGCCTTACGTGGGCGAAGGCGAAGGTGCAGCACAGCACTGGCTTTGACTTCTCGAGCCTGTTTGCATGCTAGCAGCTGCTGGAAGTTGGCGACGGTAATGCGAGCGTGAACAGTGTGCCGGCATGTCCAGCTGAGAAGGAAGCTACAGAGCCTCCGTGGCTTGTGCTTGGAGAAGGGCTGCTTCAAGAACGCCTCCTTTGTAGACGCCTCCTTCTGGCTGAGCTCAAGCTGCATGCACTCTGCAACACTGAAGCTGTAAGGAACTGCTTCCGAGCCAGCTTGTGGGATGAAGTCGAAGGGCTGCTGCGCCTTACTTCCTGAAGCAGCAAGAGTCTTCTCGGCGAAATGTGCTTGCGAAGGAGCATTTGGCTGGACTTTGGCAATTCGCTAGCGAGCACCCAGAAGTCCCGTGCTCCGCGCCTTCAATCTTCGCCTGCTGCCGTCTGCAGAGAACTGAAGCCCAGCGAGGGCATTCAGCTTTGCTGCTCATCAGCGTGCACAGTGCTGGCATGCACAGCGTGCTGTGCACGGATTTGCCTCAGCTGCAGGTAGTAGAATCATTCTCCTTCTGTTCCGATAGGGTCCAAAGTGCCCGTCTAGCTCTCGCTTCGAGAAATGTGCCAGGAAAGCAGCGCTTGAGTGTTTAGGTGTCCAAGCCTTTCGACAGAGCACAACCGGCTGGCCGACGAGAATGGCTCGTGAAGAGCATGCTTTTGTGCCGCTCCCTGTTTCTGGGCGAGACGACTAGTCGCCTCTTTGGTCTTTACGAGCCTGTCATGTGCGCGGGGGTACTTGGAGCTGCCAAGAACCGTGCAAAGAGCACCGCCATCTGAGGGCGTTGTGCAGGCTGTCAAAGGGGACTGCCCGGCAATGTGGTGCAAAGACAAGTTTCTCCGAGTTGCAGGGGCCAGCGCCGGCAAGCGTGTGCTTCTGGCACGGTTCTCCGTGCGAGACGTAGCCGAGGACCTTTCTGTTCCGATGCGGAGCACAGGAGAGGCAGAGTGTGCTGCCACGTAGCCCGGAGAGGGGACTGTGTATGGGCCAGGCGTGTTTCGGCAGAAGCAGTGCTCTGGTGCGCCCCTCCGCCGGCAGAGCCTTCTGCGCGAGAAGCAGACGGCTGTTCGCCTCCGGGGCAATGAAAGCGCCACTCGCTACGAAAAGCGAAGAACCAAGCTGCCGTGCACACGGCTTGTGTGCGCATCCTACAGGCTGCAGGGAAAGCGGGGCTGCCACTCGCTTGCCTGGAAAAGTCACGCTAGCAGCAGAAGAAGGAACTCCAAAGACAGCTCCTTGTGCTGCTGCTTAGAGCAGCACCAACCTTCCGTGGGAACAGCTGCTCTTCCCTTGAGGCTCCGAGCTGCAGGGAAGATCACGCTAGATGCAGCACAGGAGACAAGTACAGAGTGCACTGACGTGGCTTACGTGGGCGAAGGCGAAGGTGCAGCACAGCACTGGCTTCGACTTCTCGAGCCTGTTTGCATGCTAGCAGCTGCTGGAAGTTGGCAACGGTGATGCGAGCGTGAACAGGGTGCCGGCATGTCCAGCTGAGAAGGAAGCTTACAGAGCCTCCGTGGCTTGTGCTTGGAGAAGGGCTGCTTCAAGAACGCCTCCTTTGTAGACGCCTCCTTCTGGCTGAGCTCAAGCTGCATGCACTCTGCAACACTGAAGCTGTAAGGAACTGCTTCCGAGCCAGCTTGTGGGATGAAGTCGAAGGGCTGCGCCTTACTTCCTGAAGCAGCAAGAGTCTTCTCGGCGAAATGGGCTTGCGAAGGAGCATTTGGCTGGACTTCGGCAATTCGCTGGCGAGCACCCAGAAGTCCCGTGCTCCGCGGCTTCAATCTTCGCCTGCTGCCGCCTGCAGAGAACTGAAGCCCAGCGAGGGCATTCAGCTTCGCTGCCCATCAGCGTGCACAAGTGCTGGCATGCACAGCGTGCTGTGCACGGATTTGTCTCAGCTGCAGGTAGTAGAATCATTCTCCTTCTGTTTCGATAGGGTCCAACGTGCCCGTCTAGCTCTCGCTTCGAGAAATGTGCCAGGAAAGCAGCGCTTGAGTGTTTAGGTGTCCAAGCCTTTCGACAGAGCACAACCGGCTGGCCGACGAGAATGGCTCGTGAAGAGCATGCTTTTGTGCCGCTCCCTGTTTCTGGGCGAGACGACTAGTCGCCTCTTTGGTCTTTACGAGCCTGTCATGTGCGCGGGGGTACTTGGAGCTGCCAAGAACCGTGCAAAGAGCACCGCCATCTGAGGGCGTTGTGCAGGCTGTCAAAGGGGACTGCCCGGCAATGTGGTGCAAAGACAAGTTTCTCCGAGTTGCAGGGGCCAGCGCCGGCAAGCGTGTGCTTCTGGCACGGTTCTCCGTGCGAGACGTAGCCGAGGACCTTTCTGTTCCGATGCGGAGCACAGGAGAGGCAGAGTGTGCTGCCACGTAGCCCGGAGAGGGGACTGTGTATGGGCCAGGCGTGTTTCGGCAGAAGCAGTGCTCTGGTGCGCCCCTCCGCCGGCAGAGCCTTCTGCGCGAGAAGCAGAACGGCTGTTCGCCTCCGGGGCAATGAAAGCGCCACTCGCTACGAAAAGCGAAGAACCAAGCTGCCGTGCACACGGCTTGTGTGCGCATCCTACAGGCTGCAGGGAAAGCGGGGCTGCCACTCGCTTGCCTGGAAAAGTCACGCTAGCAGCAGAAGAAGGAACTCCAAAGACAGCTCCTTGTGCTGCTGCTTAGAGCAGCACCAACCTTCCGTGGGAACAGCTGCTCTTCCCTTGAGGCTCCGAGCTGCAGAGAAGATCACGCTAGATGCAGCACAGGAGACAAGTACAGAGTGCACTGACGTGCCTTACGTGGGCGAAGGCGAAGGTGCAGCACAGCACTGGCTTTGACTTCTCGAGCCTGTTTGCATGCTAGCAGCTGCTGGAAGTTGGCGACGGTGATGCGAGCGTGAACAGTGTGCCGGCATGTCCAGCTGAGAAGGAAGCTACAGAGCCTCCGTGGCTTGTGCTTGGAGAAGGGCTGCTTCAAGAACGCCTCCTTTGTAGACGCCTCCTTCTGGCTGAGCTCAAGCTGCATGCACTCTGCAACACTGAAGCTGTAAGGAACTGCTTCCGAGCCAGCTTGTGGGATGAAGTCGAAGGGCTGCTGCGCCTTACTTCCTGAAGCAGCAAGAGTCTTCTCGGCGAAATGGGCTTGCGAAGGAGCATTTGGCTGGACTTTGGCAATTCGCTAGCGAGCACCCAGAAGTCCCGTGCTCCGCGCCTTCAATCTTCGCCTGCTGCCGTCTGCAGAGAACTGAAGCCCAGCGAGGGCATTCAGCTTTGCTGCCCATCAGCGTGCACAGTGCTGGCATGCACAGCGTGCTGTG
This sequence comes from Corvus hawaiiensis, assembly GCF_020740725.1. Taxonomy (NCBI): domain Eukaryota; kingdom Metazoa; phylum Chordata; class Aves; order Passeriformes; family Corvidae; genus Corvus; species Corvus hawaiiensis. Next base: position 34,741,203 of record NC_063220.1, on the reverse strand, counting down.
CACGGATTTGCCTCAGCTGCAGGTAGTAGAATCATTCTCCTTCTGTTCCGATAGGGTCCAAAGTGCCCGTCTAGCTCTCGCTTCGAGAAATGTGCCAGGAAAGCAGCGCTTGAGTGTTTAGGTGTCCAAGCCTTTCGACAGAGCACAACCGGCTGGCCGACGAGAATGGCTCGTGAAGAGCATGCTTTTGTGCCGCTCCCTGTTTCTGGGCGAGACGACTAGTCGCCTCTTTGGTCTTTACGAGCCTGTCATGTGCGCGGGGGTACTTGGAGCTGCCAAGAACCGTGCAAAGAGCACCGCCATCTGAGGGCGTTGTGCAGGCTGTCAAAGGGGACTGCCCGGCAATGTGGTGCAAAGACAAGTTTCTCCGAGTTGCAGGGGCCAGCGCCGGCAAGCGTGTGCTTCTGGCACGGTTCTCCGTGCGAGACGTAGCCGAGGACCTTTCTGTTCCGATGCGGAGCACAGGAGAGGCAGTGTGTGCTGCCACGTAGCCCGGAGAGGGGACTGTGTATGGGCCAGGCGTGTTTCGGCAGAAGCAGTGCTCTGGTGCGCCCCTCCGCCGGCAGAGCCTTCTGCGCGAGAAGCAGAACGGCTGTTCGCCTCCGGGGCAATGAAAGCGCCACTCGCTACGAAAAGCGAAGAACCAAGCTGCCGTGCACACGGCTTGTGTGCGCATCCTACAGGCTGCAGGGAAAGCGGGGCTGCCACTCGCTTGCCTGGAAAAGTCACGCTAGCAGCAGAAGAAGGAACTCCAAAGACAGCTCCTTGTGCTGCTGCTTAGAGCAGCACCAACCTTCCGTGGGAACAGCTGCTCTTCCCTTGAGGCTCCGAGCTGCAGAGAAGATCACGCTAGATGCAGCACAGGAGACAAGTACAGAGTGCACTGACGTGCCTTACGTGGGCGAAGGCGAAGGTGCAGCACAGCACTGGCTTTGACTTCTCGAGCCTGTTTGCATGCTAGCAGCTGCTGGAAGTTGGCGACGGTAATGCGAGCGTGAACAGTGTGCCGGCATGTCCAGCTGAGAAGGAAGCTACAGAGCCTCCGTGGCTTGTGCTTGGAGAAGGGCTGCTTCAAGAACGCCTCCTTTGTAGACGCCTCCTTCTGGCTGAGCTCAAGCTGCATGCACTCTGCAACACTGAAGCTGTAAGGAACTGCTTCCGAGCCAGCTTGTGGGATGAAGTCGAAGGGCTGCTGCGCCTTACTTCCTGAAGCAGCAAGAAGAGTCTTCTCGGCGAAATGGGCTTGCGAAGGAGCATTTGGCTGGACTTCGGCAATTCGCTGGCGAGCACCCAGAAGTCCCGTGCTCCGCGGCTTCAATCTTCGCCTGCTGCCGCCTGCAGAGAACTGAAGCCCAGCGAGGGCATTCAGCTTCGCTGCCCATCAGCGTGCACAAGTGCTGGCATGCACAGCGTGCTGTGCACGGATTTGCCTCAGCTGCAGGTAGTAGAATCATTCTCCTTCTGTTTCGACAGGGTCCAAAGTGCCCGTCTAGCTCTCGCTTCGAGAAATGTGCCAGGAAAGCAAGCGCTTGAGTGTTTAGGTGTCCAAGCCTTTCGACAGAGCACAACCGGCTGGCCGACGAGAATGGCTCGTGAAGAGCATGCTTTTGTGCCGCTCCCTGTTTCTGGGCGAGACGACTAGTCGCCTCTTTGGTCTTTACGAGCCTGTCATGTGCGCGGGGGTACTTGGAGCTGCCAAGAACCGTGCAAAGAGCACCGCCATCTGAGGGCGTTGTGCAGGCTGTCAAAGGGGACTGCCCGGCAATGTGGTGCAAAGACAAGTTTCTCCGAGTTGCAGGGGCCAGCGCCGGCAAGCGTGTGCTTCTGGCACGGTTCTCCGTGCGAGACGTAGCCGAGGACCTTTCTGTTCCGATGCGGAGCACAGGAGAGGCAGAGTGTGCTGCCACGTAGCCCGGAGAGGGGACTGTGTATGGGCCAGGCGTGTTTCGGCAGAAGCAGTGCTCTGGTGCGCCCCTCCGCCGGCAGAGCCTTCTGCGCGAGAAGCAGAACGGCTGTTCGCCTCCGGGGCAATGAAAGCGCCACTCGCTACGAAAAGCGAAGAACCAAGCTGCCGTGCACACGGCTTGTGTGCGCATCCTACAGGCTGCAGGGAAAGCGGGGCTGCCACTCGCTTGCCTGGAAAAGTCACGCTAGCAGCAGAAGAAGGAACTCCAAAGACAGCTCCTTGTGCTGCTGCTTAGAGCAGCACCAACCTTCCGTGGGAACAGCTGCTCTTCCCTTGAGGCTCCGAGCTGCAGGGAAGATCACGCTAGATGCAGCACAGGAGACAAGTACAGAGTGCACTGACGTGGCTTACGTGGGCGAAGGCGAAGGTGCAGCACAGCACTGGCTTCGACTTCTCGAGCCTGTTTGCATGCTAGCAGCTGCTGGAAGTTGGCAACGGTGATGCGAGCGTGAACAGGGTGCCGGCATGTCCAGCTGAGAAGGAAGCTTACAGAGCCTCCGTGGCTTGTGCTTGGAGAAGGGCTGCTTCAAGAACGCCTCCTTTGTAGACGCCTCCTTCTGGCTGAGCTCAAGCTGCATGCACTCTGCAACACTGAAGCTGTAAGGAACTGCTTCCGAGCCAGCTTGTGGGATGAAGTCGAAGGGCTGCGCCTTACTTCCTGAAGCAGCAAGAAGAGTCTTCTCGGCGAAATGGGCTTGCGAAGGAGCATTTGGCTGGACTTCGGCAATTCGCTGGCGAGCACCCAGAAGTCCCGTGCTCCGCGGCTTCAATCTTCGCCTGCTGCCGCCTGCAGAGAACTGAAGCCCAGCGAGGGCATTCAGCTTCGCTGCCCATCAGCGTGCACAAGTGCTGGCATGCACAGCGTGCTGTGCACGGATTTGCCTCAGCTGCAGGTAGTAGAATCATTCTCCTTCTGTTTCGACAGGGTCCAAAGTGCCCGTCTAGCTCTCGCTTCGAGAAATGTGCCAGGAAAGCAAGCGCTTGAGTGTTTAGGTGTCCAAGCCTTTCGACAGAGCACAACCGGCTGGCCGACGAGAATGGCTCGTGAAGAGCATGCTTTTGTGCCGCTCCCTGTTTCTGGGCGAGACGACTAGTCGCCTCTTTGGTCTTTACGAGCCTGTCATGTGCGCGGGGGTACTTGGAGCTGCCAAGAACCGTGCAAAGAGCACCGCCATCTGAGGGCGTTGTGCAGGCTGTCAAAGGGGACTGCCCGGCAATGTGGTGCAAAGACAAGTTTCTCCGAGTTGCAGGGGCCAGCGCCGGCAAGCGTGTGCTTCTGGCACGGTTCTCCGTGCGAGACGTAGCCGAGGACCTTTCTGTTCCGATGCGGAGCACAGGAGAGGCAGAGTGTGCTGCCACGTAGCCCGGAGAGGGGACTGTGTATGGGCCAGGCGTGTTTCGGCAGAAGCAGTGCTCTGGTGCGCCCCTCCGCCGGCAGAGCCTTCTGCGCGAGAAGCAGACGGCTGTTCGCCTCCGGGGCAATGAAAGCGCCACTCGCTACGAAAAGCGAAGAACCAAGCTGCCATGCACACGGCTTGTGTGCGCATCCTACAGGCTGCAGGGAAAGCGGGGCTGCCACTCGCTTGCCTGGAAAAGTCACGCTAGCAGCAGAAGAAGGAACTCCAAAGACAGCTCCTTGTGCTGCTGCTTAGAGCAGCACCAACCTTCCGTGGGAACAGCTGCTCTTCCCTTGAGGCTCCGAGCTGCAGAGAAGATCACGCTAGATGCAGCACAGGAGACAAGTACAGAGTGCACTGACGTGGCTTACGTGGGCGAAGGCGAAGGTGCAGCACAGCACTGGCTTCGACTTCTCGAGCCTGTTTGCATGCTAGCAGCTGCTGGAAGTTGGCAACGGTAATGCGAGCGTGAACAGGGTGCCGGCATGTCCAGCTGAGAAGGAAGCTTACAGAGCCTCCGTGGCTTGTGCTTGGAGAAGGGCTGCTTCAAGAACGCCTCCTTTGTAGACGCCTCCTTCTGGCTGAGCTCAAGCTGCATGCACTCTGCAACACTGAAGCTGTAAGGAACTGCTTCCGAGCCAGCTTGTGGGATGAAGTCGAAGGGCTGCGCCTTACTTCCTGAAGCAGCAAGAAGAGTCTTCTCGGCGAAATGGGCTTGCGAAGGAGCATTTGGCTGGACTTCGGCAATTCGCTGGCGAGCACCCAGAAGTCCCGTGCTCCGCGGCTTCAATCTTCGCCTGCTGCCGCCTGCAGAGAACTGAAGCCCAGCGAGGGCATTCAGCTTCGCTGCCCATCAGCGTGCACAAGTGCTGGCATGCACAGCGTGCTGTGCACGGATTTGCCTCAGCTGCAGGTAGTAGAATCATTCTCCTTCTGTTTCGATAGGGTCCAAAGTGCCCGTCTAGCTCTCGCTTCGAGAAATGTGCCAGGAAAGCAAGCGCTTGAGTGTTTAGGTGTCCAAGCCTTTCGACAGAGCACAACCGGCTGGCCGACGAGAATGGCTCGTGAAGAGCATGCTTTTGTGCCGCTCCCTGTTTCTGGGCGAGACGACTAGTCGCCTCTTTGGTCTTTACGAGCCTGTCATGTGCGCGGGGGTACTTGGAGCTGCCAAGAACCGTGCAAAGAGCACCGCCATCTGAGGGCGTTGTGCAGGCTGTCAAAGGGGACTGCCCGGCAATGTGGTGCAAAGACAAGTTTCTCCGAGTTGCAGGGGCCAGCGCCGGCAAGCGTGTGCTTCTGGCACGGTTCTCCGTGCGAGACGTAGCCGAGGACCTTTCTGTTCCGATGCGGAGCACAGGAGAGGCAGAGTGTGCTGCCACGTAGCCCGGAGAGGGGACTGTGTATGGGCCAGGCGTGTTTCGGCAGAAGCAGTGCTCTGGTGCGCCCCTCCGCCGGCAGAGCCTTCTGCGCGAGAAGCAGACGGCTGTTCGCCTCCGGGGCAATGAAAGCGCCACTCGCTACGAAAAGCGAAGAACCAAGCTGCCGTGCACACGGCTTGTGTGCGCATCCTACAGGCTGCAGGGAAAGCGGGGCTGCCACTCGCTTGCCTGGAAAAGTCACGCTAGCAGCAGAAGAAGGAACTCCAAAGACAGCTCCTTGTGCTGCTGCTTAGAGCAGCACCAACCTTCCGTGGGAACAGCTGCTCTTCCCTTGAGGCTCCGAGCTGCAGAGAAGATCACGCTAGATGCAGCACAGGAGACAAGTACAGAGTGCACTGACGTGGCTTACGTGGGCGAAGGCGAAGGTGCAGCACAGCACTGGCTTCGACTTCTCGAGCCTGTTTGCATGCTAGCAGCTGCTGGAAGTTGGCAACGGTGATGCGAGCGTGAACAGGGTGCCGGCATGTCCAGCTGAGAAGGAAGCTTACAGAGCCTCCGTGGCTTGTGCTTGGAGAAGGGCTGCTTCAAGAACGCCTCCTTTGTAGACGCCTCCTTCTGGCTGAGCTCAAGCTGCATGCACTCTGCAACACTGAAGCTGTAAGGAACTGCTTCCGAGCCAGCTTGTGGGATGAAGTCGAAGGGCTGCGCCTTACTTCCTGAAGCAGCAAGAAGAGTCTTCTCGGCGAAATGGGCTTGCGAAGGAGCATTTGGCTGGACTTCGGCAATTCGCTGGCGAGCACCCAGAAGTCCCGTGCTCCGCGGCTTCAATCTTCGCCTGCTGCCGCCTGCAGAGAACTGAAGCCCAGCGAGGGCATTCAGCTTCGCTGCCCATCAGCGTGCACAAGTGCTGGCATGCACAGCGTGCTGTGCACGGATTTGCCTCAGCTGCAGGTAGTAGAATCATTCTCCTTCTGTTTCGATAGGGTCCAAAGTGCCCGTCTAGCTCTCGCTTCGAGAAATGTGCCAGGAAAGCAAGCGCTTGAGTGTTTAGGTGTCCAAGCCTTTCGACAGAGCACAACCGGCTGGCCGACGAGAATGGCTCGTGAAGAGCATGCTTTTGTGCCGCTCCCTGTTTCTGGGCGAGACGACTAGTCGCCTCTTTGGTCTTTACGAGCCTGTCATGTGCGCGGGGGTACTTGGAGCTGCCAAGAACCGTGCAAAGAGCACCGCCATCTGAGGGCGTTGTGCAGGCTGTCAAAGGGGACTGCCCGGCAATGTGGTGCAAAGACAAGTTTCTCCGAGTTGCAGGGGCCAGCGCCGGCAAGCGTGTGCTTCTGGCACGGTTCTCCGTGCGAGACGTAGCCGAGGACCTTTCTGTTCCGATGCGGAGCACAGGAGAGGCAGAGTGTGCTGCCACGTAGCCCGGAGAGGGGACTGTGTATGGGCCAGGCGTGTTTCGGCAGAAGCAGTGCTCTGGTGCGCCCCTCCGCCGGCAGAGCCTTCTGCGCGAGAAGCAGACGGCTGTTCGCCTCCGGGGCAATGAAAGCGCCACTCGCTACGAAAAGCGAAGAACCAAGCTGCCGTGCACACGGCTTGTGTGCGCATCCTACAGGCTGCAGGGAAAGCGGGGCTGCCACTCGCTTGCCTGGAAAAGTCACGCTAGCAGCAGAAGAAGGAACTCCAAAGACAGCTCCTTGTGCTGCTGCTTAGAGCAGCACCAACCTTCCGTGGGAACAGCTGCTCTTCCCTTGAGGCTCCGAGCTGCAGGGAAGATCACGCTAGATGCAGCACAGGAGACAAGTACAGAGTGCACTGACGTGGCTTACGTGGGCGAAGGCGAAGGTGCAGCACAGCACTGGCTTCGACTTCTCGAGCCTGTTTGCATGCTAGCAGCTGCTGGAAGTTGGCAACGGTGATGCGAGCGTGAACAGGGTGCCGGCATGTCCAGCTGAGAAGGAAGCTTACAGAGCCTCCGTGGCTTGTGCTTGGAGAAGGGCTGCTTCAAGAACGCCTCCTTTGTAGACGCCTCCTTCTGGCTGAGCTCAAGCTGCATGCACTCTGCAACACTGAAGCTGTAAGGAACTGCTTCCGAGCCAGCTTGTGGGATGAAGTCGAAGGGCTGCGCCTTACTTCCTGAAGCAGCAAGAGTCTTCTCGGCGAAATGGGCTTGCGAAGGAGCATTTGGCTGGACTTCGGCAATTCGCTGGCGAGCACCCAGAAGTCCCGTGCTCCGCGGCTTCAATCTTCGCCTGCTGCCGCCTGCAGAGAACTGAAGCCCAGCGAGGGCATTCAGCTTCGCTGCCCATCAGCGTGCACAAGTGCTGGCATGCACAGCGTGCTGTGCACGGATTTGTCTCAGCTGCAGGTAGTAGAATCATTCTCCTTCTGTTTCGATAGGGTCCAACGTGCCCGTCTAGCTCTCGCTTCGAGAAATGTGCCAGGAAAGCAGCGCTTGAGTGTTTAGGTGTCCAAGCCTTTCGACAGAGCACAACCGGCTGGCCGACGAGAATGGCTCGTGAAGAGCATGCTTTTGTGCCGCTCCCTGTTTCTGGGCGAGACGACTAGTCGCCTCTTTGGTCTTTACGAGCCTGTCATGTGCGCGGGGGTACTTGGAGCTGCCAAGAACCGTGCAAAGAGCACCGCCATCTGAGGGCGTTGTGCAGGCTGTCAAAGGGGACTGCCCGGCAATGTGGTGCAAAGACAAGTTTCTCCGAGTTGCAGGGGCCAGCGCCGGCAAGCGTGTGCTTCTGGCACGGTTCTCCGTGCGAGACGTAGCCGAGGACCTTTCTGTTCCGATGCGGAGCACAGGAGAGGCAGAGTGTGCTGCCACGTAGCCCGGAGAGGGGACTGTGTATGGGCCAGGCGTGTTTCGGCAGAAGCAGTGCTCTGGTGCGCCCCTCCGCCGGCAGAGCCTTCTGCGCGAGAAGCAGAACGGCTGTTCGCCTCCGGGGCAATGAAAGCGCCACTCGCTACGAAAAGCGAAGAACCAAGCTGCCGTGCACACGGCTTGTGTGCGCATCCTACAGGCTGCAGGGAAAGCGGGGCTGCCACTCGCTTGCCTGGAAAAGTCACGCTAGCAGCAGAAGAAGGAACTCCAAAGACAGCTCCTTGTGCTGCTGCTTAGAGCAGCACCAACCTTCCGTGGGAACAGCTGCTCTTCCCTTGAGGCTCCGAGCTGCAGAGAAGATCACGCTAGATGCAGCACAGGAGACAAGTACAGAGTGCACTGACGTGCCTTACGTGGGCGAAGGCGAAGGTGCAGCACAGCACTGGCTTTGACTTCTCGAGCCTGTTTGCATGCTAGCAGCTGCTGGAAGTTGGCGACGGTGATGCGAGCGTGAACAGTGTGCCGGCATGTCCAGCTGAGAAGGAAGCTACAGAGCCTCCGTGGCTTGTGCTTGGAGAAGGGCTGCTTCAAGAACGCCTCCTTTGTAGACGCCTCCTTCTGGCTGAGCTCAAGCTGCATGCACTCTGCAACACTGAAGCTGTAAGGAACTGCTTCCGAGCCAGCTTGTGGGATGAAGTCGAAGGGCTGCTGCGCCTTACTTCCTGAAGCAGCAAGAGTCTTCTCGGCGAAATGGGCTTGCGAAGGAGCATTTGGCTGGACTTTGGCAATTCGCTAGCGAGCACCCAGAAGTCCCGTGCTCCGCGCCTTCAATCTTCGCCTGCTGCCGTCTGCAGAGAACTGAAGCCCAGCGAGGGCATTCAGCTTTGCTGCCCATCAGCGTGCACAGTGCTGGCATGCACAGCGTGCTGTGCACGGATTTGCCTCAGCTGCAGGTAGTAGAATCATTCTCCTTCTGTTCCGATAGGGTCCAAAGTGCCCGTCTAGCTCTCGCTTCGAGAAATGTGCCAGGAAAGCAGCGCTTGAGTGTTTAGGTGTCCAAGCCTTTCGACAGAGCACAACCGGCTGGCCGACGAGAATGGCTCGTGAAGAGCATGCTTTTGTGCCGCTCCCTGTTTCTGGGCGAGACGACTAGTCGCCTCTTTGGTCTTTACGAGCCTGTCATGTGCGCGGGGGTACTTGGAGCTGCCAAGAACCGTGCAAAGAGCACCGCCATCTGAGGGCGTTGTGCAGGCTGTCAAAGGGGACTGCCCGGCAATGTGGTGCAAAGACAAGTTTCTCCGAGTTGCAGGGGCCAGCGCCGGCAAGCGTGTGCTTCTGGCACGGTTCTCCGTGCGAGACGTAGCCGAGGACCTTTCTGTTCCGATGCGGAGCACAGGAGAGGCAGAGTGTGCTGCCACGTAGCCCGGAGAGGGGACTGTGTATGGGCCAGGCGTGTTTCGGCAGAAGCAGTGCTCTGGTGCGCCCCTCCGCCGGCAGAGCCTTCTGCGCGAGAAGCAGAACGGCTGTTCGCCTCCGGGGCAATGAAAGCGCCACTCGCTACGAAAAGCGAAGAACCAAGCTGCCGTGCACACGGCTTGTGTGCGCATCCTACAGGCTGCAGGGAAAGCGGGGCTGCCACTCGCTTGCCTGGAAAAGTCACGCTAGCAGCAGAAGAAGGAACTCCAAAGACAGCTCCTTGTGCTGCTGCTTAGAGCAGCACCAACCTTCCGTGGGAACAGCTGCTCTTCCCTTGAGGCTCCGAGCTGCAGAGAAGATCACGCTAGATGCAGCACAGGAGACAAGTACAGAGTGCACTGACGTGCCTTACGTGGGCGAAGGCGAAGGTGCAGCACAGCACTGGCTTTGACTTCTCGAGCCTGTTTGCATGCTAGCAGCTGCTGGAAGTTGGCGACGGTAATGCGAGCGTGAACAGTGTGCCGGCATGTCCAGCTGAGAAGGAAGCTACAGAGCCTCCGTGGCTTGTGCTTGGAGAAGGGCTGCTTCAAGAACGCCTCCTTTGTAGACGCCTCCTTCTGGCTGAGCTCAAGCTGCATGCACTCTGCAACACTGAAGCTGTAAGGAACTGCTTCCGAGCCAGCTTGTGGGATGAAGTCGAAGGGCTGCTGCGCCTTACTTCCTGAAGCAGCAAGAAGAGTCTTCTCGGCGAAATGGGCTTGCGAAGGAGCATTTGGCTGGACTTCGGCAATTCGCTGGCGAGCACCCAGAAGTCCCGTGCTCCGCGGCTTCAATCTTCGCCTGCTGCCGCCTGCAGAGAACTGAAGCCCAGCGAGGGCATTCAGCTTCGCTGCCCATCAGCGTGCACAAGTGCTGGCATGCACAGCGTGCTGTGCACGGATTTGCCTCAGCTGCAGGTAGTAGAATCATTCTCCTTCTGTTTCGACAGGGTCCAAAGTGCCCGTCTAGCTCTCGCTTCGAGAAATGTGCCAGGAAAGCAAGCGCTTGAGTGTTTAGGTGTCCAAGCCTTTCGACAGAGCACAACCGGCTGGCCGACGAGAATGGCTCGTGAAGAGCATGCTTTTGTGCCGCTCCCTGTTTCTGGGCGAGACGACTAGTCGCCTCTTTGGTCTTTACGAGCCTGTCATGTGCGCGGGGGTACTTGGAGCTGCCAAGAACCGTGCAAAGAGCACCGCCATCTGAGGGCGTTGTGCAGGCTGTCAAAGGGGACTGCCCGGCAATGTGGTGCAAAGACAAGTTTCTCCGAGTTGCAGGGGCCAGCGCCGGCAAGCGTGTGCTTCTGGCACGGTTCTCCGTGCGAGACGTAGCCGAGGACCTTTCTGTTCCGATGCGGAGCACAGGAGAGGCAGAGTGTGCTGCCACGTAGCCCGGAGAGGGGACTGTGTATGGGCCAGGCGTGTTTCGGCAGAAGCAGTGCTCTGGTGCGCCCCTCCGCCGGCAGAGCCTTCTGCGCGAGAAGCAGACGGCTGTTCGCCTCCGGGGCAATGAAAGCGCCACTCGCTACGAAAAGCGAAGAACCAAGCTGCCATGCACACGGCTTGTGTGCGCATCCTACAGGCTGCAGGGAAAGCGGGGCTGCCACTCGCTTGCCTGGAAAAGTCACGCTAGCAGCAGAAGAAGGAACTCCAAAGACAGCTCCTTGTGCTGCTGCTTAGAGCAGCACCAACCTTCCGTGGGAACAGCTGCTCTTCCCTTGAGGCTCCGAGCTGCAGAGAAGATCACGCTAGATGCAGCACAGGAGACAAGTACAGAGTGCACTGACGTGGCTTACGTGGGCGAAGGCGAAGGTGCAGCACAGCACTGGCTTCGACTTCTCGAGCCTGTTTGCATGCTAGCAGCTGCTGGAAGTTGGCAACGGTAATGCGAGCGTGAACAGGGTGCCGGCATGTCCAGCTGAGAAGGAAGCTTACAGAGCCTCCGTGGCTTGTGCTTGGAGAAGGGCTGCTTCAAGAACGCCTCCTTTGTAGACGCCTCCTTCTGGCTGAGCTCAAGCTGCATGCACTCTGCAACACTGAAGCTGTAAGGAACTGCTTCCGAGCCAGCTTGTGGGATGAAGTCGAAGGGCTGCGCCTTACTTCCTGAAGCAGCAAGAAGAGTCTTCTCGGCGAAATGGGCTTGCGAAGGAGCATTTGGCTGGACTTCGGCAATTCGCTGGCGAGCACCCAGAAGTCCCGTGCTCCGCGGCTTCAATCTTCGCCTGCTGCCGCCTGCAGAGAACTGAAGCCCAGCGAGGGCATTCAGCTTCGCTGCCCATCAGCGTGCACAAGTGCTGGCATGCACAGCGTGCTGTGCACGGATTTGCCTCAGCTGCAGGTAGTAGAATCATTCTCCTTCTGTTTCGATAGGGTCCAAAGTGCCCGTCTAGCTCTCGCTTCGAGAAATGTGCCAGGAAAGCAAGCGCTTGAGTGTTTAGGTGTCCAAGCCTTTCGACAGAGCACAACCGGCTGGCCGACGAGAATGGCTCGTGAAGAGCATGCTTTTGTGCCGCTCCCTGTTTCTGGGCGAGACGACTAGTCGCCTCTTTGGTCTTTACGAGCCTGTCATGTGCGCGGGGGTACTTGGAGCTGCCAAGAACCGTGCAAAGAGCACCGCCATCTGAGGGCGTTGTGCAGGCTGTCAAAGGGGACTGCCCGGCAATGTGGTGCAAAGACAAGTTTCTCCGAGTTGCAGGGGCCAGCGCCGGCAAGCGTGTGCTTCTGGCACGGTTCTCCGTGCGAGACGTAGCCGAGGACCTTTCTGTTCCGATGCGGAGCACAGGAGAGGCAGAGTGTGCTGCCACGTAGCCCGGAGAGGGGACTGTGTATGGGCCAGGCGTGTTTCGGCAGAAGCAGTGCTCTGGTGCGCCCCTCCGCCGGCAGAGCCTTCTGCGCGAGAAGCAGACGGCTGTTCGCCTCCGGGGCAATGAAAGCGCCACTCGCTACGAAAAGCGAAGAACCAAGCTGCCGTGCACACGGCTTGTGTGCGCATCCTACAGGCTGCAGGGAAAGCGGGGCTGCCACTCGCTTGCCTGGAAAAGTCACGCTAGCAGCAGAAGAAGGAACTCCAAAGACAGCTCCTTGTGCTGCTGCTTAGAGCAGCACCAACCTTCCGTGGGAACAGCTGCTCTTCCCTTGAGGCTCCGAGCTGCAGAGAAGATCACGCTAGATGCAGCACAGGAGACAAGTACAGAGTGCACTGACGTGGCTTACGTGGGCGAAGGCGAAGGTGCAGCACAGCACTGGCTTCGACTTCTCGAGCCTGTTTGCATGCTAGCAGCTGCTGGAAGTTGGCAACGGTGATGCGAGCGTGAACAGGGTGCCGGCATGTCCAGCTGAGAAGGAAGCTTACAGAGCCTCCGTGGCTTGTGCTTGGAGAAGGGCTGCTTCAAGAACGCCTCCTTTGTAGACGCCTCCTTCTGGCTGAGCTCAAGCTGCATGCACTCTGCAACACTGAAGCTGTAAGGAACTGCTTCCGAGCCAGCTTGTGGGATGAAGTCGAAGGGCTGCGCCTTACTTCCTGAAGCAGCAAGAAGAGTCTTCTCGGCGAAATGGGCTTGCGAAGGAGCATTTGGCTGGACTTCGGCAATTCGCTGGCGAGCACCCAGAAGTCCCGTGCTCCGCGGCTTCAATCTTCGCCTGCTGCCGCCTGCAGAGAACTGAAGCCCAGCGAGGGCATTCAGCTTCGCTGCCCATCAGCGTGCACAAGTGCTGGCATGCACAGCGTGCTGTGCACGGATTTGCCTCAGCTGCAGGTAGTAGAATCATTCTCCTTCTGTTTCGATAGGGTCCAAAGTGCCCGTCTAGCTCTCGCTTCGAGAAATGTGCCAGGAAAGCAAGCGCTTGAGTGTTTAGGTGTCCAAGCCTTTCGACAGAGCACAACCGGCTGGCCGACGAGAATGGCTCGTGAAGAGCATGCTTTTGTGCCGCTCCCTGTTTCTGGGCGAGACGACTAGTCGCCTCTTTGGTCTTTACGAGCCTGTCATGTGCGCGGGGGTACTTGGAGCTGCCAAGAACCGTGCAAAGAGCACCGCCATCTGAGGGCGTTGTGCAGGCTGTCAAAGGGGACTGCCCGGCAATGTGGTGCAAAGACAAGTTTCTCCGAGTTGCAGGGGCCAGCGCCGGCAAGCGTGTGCTTCTGGCACGGTTCTCCGTGCGAGACGTAGCCGAGGACCTTTCTGTTCCGATGCGGAGCACAGGAGAGGCAGAGTGTGCTGCCACGTAGCCCGGAGAGGGGACTGTGTATGGGCCAGGCGTGTTTCGGCAGAAGCAGTGCTCTGGTGCGCCCCTCCGCCGGCAGAGCCTTCTGCGCGAGAAGCAGAACGGCTGTTCGCCTCCGGGGCAATGAAAGCGCCACTGGCTACGAAAAGCGAAGAACCAAGCTGCCGTGCACACGGCTTGTGTGCGCATCCTACAGGCTGCAGGGAAAGCGGGGCTGCCACTCGCTTGCCTGGAAAAGTCACGCTAGCAGCAGAAGAAGGAACTCCAAAGACAGCTCCTTGTGCTGCTGCTTAGAGCAGCACCAACCTTCCGTGGGAACAGCTGCTCTTCCCTTGAGGCTCCGAGCTGCAGAGAAGATCACGCTAGATGCAGCACAGGAGACAAGTACAGAGTGCACTGACGTGGCTTACGTGGGCGAAGGCGAAGGTGCAGCACAGCACTGGCTTCGACTTCTCGAGCCTGTTTGCATGCTAGCAGCTGCTGGAAGTTGGCAACGGTGATGCGAGCGTGAACAGGGTGCCGGCATGTCCAGCTGAGAAGGAAGCTTACAGAGCCTCCGTGGCTTGTGCTTGGAGAAGGGCTGCTTCAAGAACGCCTCCTTTGTAGACGCCTCCTTCTGGCTGAGCTCAAGCTGCATGCACTCTGCAACACTGAAGCTGTAAGGAACTGCTTCCGAGCCAGCTTGTGGGATGAAGTCGAAGGGCTGCGCCTTACTTCCTGAAGCAGCAAGAAGAGTCTTCTCGGCGAAATGGGCTTGCGAAGGAGCATTTGGCTGGACTTCGGCAATTCGCTGGCGAGCACCCAGAAGTCCCGTGCTCCGCGGCTTCAATCTTCGCCTGCTGCCGCCTGCAGAGAACTGAAGCCCAGCGAGGGCATTCAGCTTCGCTGCCCATCAGCGTGCACAAGTGCTGGCATGCACAGCGTGCTGTGCACGGATTTGCCTCAGCTGCAGGTAGTAGAATCATTCTCCTTCTGTTTCGATAGGGTCCAAAGTGCCCGTCTAGCTCTCGCTTCGAGAAATGTGCCAGGAAAGCAAGCGCTTGAGTGTTTAGGTGTCCAAGCCTTTCGACAGAGCACAACCGGCTGGCCGACGAGAATGGCTCGTGAAGAGCATGCTTTTGTGCCGCTCCCTGTTTCTGGGCGAGACGACTAGTCGCCTCTTTGGTCTTTACGAGCCTGTCATGTGCGCGGGGGTACTTGGAGCTGCCAAGAACCGTGCAAAGAGCACCGCCATCTGAGGGCGTTGTGCAGGCTGTCAAAGGGGACTGCCCGGCAATGTGGTGCAAAGACAAGTTTCTCCGAGTTGCAGGGGCCAGCGCCGGCAAGCGTGTGCTTCTGGCACGGTTCTCCGTGCGAGACGTAGCCGAGGACCTTTCTGTTCCGATGCGGAGCACAGGAGAGGCAGAGTGTGCTGCCACGTAGCCCGGAGAGGGGACTGTGTATGGGCCAGGCGTGTTTCGGCAGAAGCAGTGCTCTGGTGCGCCCCTCCGCCGGCAGAGCCTTCTGCGCGAGAAGCAGACGGCTGTTCGCCTCCGGGGCAATGAAAGCGCCACTCGCTACGAAAAGCGAAGAACCAAGCTGCCGTGCACACGGCTTGTGTGCGCATCCTACAGGCTGCAGGGAAAGCGGGGCTGCCACTCGCTTGCCTGGAAAAGTCACGCTAGCAGCAGAAGAAGGAACTCCAAAGACAGCTCCTTGTGCTGCTGCTTAGAGCAGCACCAACCTTCCGTGGGAACAGCTGCTCTTCCCTTGAGGCTCCGAGCTGCAGGGAAGATCACGCTAGATGCAGCACAGGAGACAAGTACAGAGTGCACTGACGTGGCTTACGTGGGCGAAGGCGAAGGTGCAGCACAGCACTGGCTTCGACTTCTCGAGCCTGTTTGCATGCTAGCAGCTGCTGGAAGTTGGCAACGGTGATGCGAGCGTGAACAGGGTGCCGGCATGTCCAGCTGAGAAGGAAGCTTACAGAGCCTCCGTGGCTTGTGCTTGGAGAAGGGCTGCTTCAAGAACGCCTCCTTTGTAGACGCCTCCTTCTGGCTGAGCTCAAGCTGCATGCACTCTGCAACACTGAAGCTGTAAGGAACTGCTTCCGAGCCAGCTTGTGGGATGAAGTCGAAGGGCTGCTGCGCCTTACTTCCTGAAGCAGCAAGAAGAGTCTTCTCGGCGAAATGGGCTTGCGAAGGAGCATTTGGCTGGACTTCGGCAATTCGCTGGCGAGCACCCAGAAGTCCCGTGCTCCGCGGCTTCAATCTTCGCCTGCTGCCGCCTGCAGAGAACTGAAGCCCAGCGAGGGCATTCAGCTTCGCTGCCCATCAGCGTGCACAAGTGCTGGCATGCACAGCGTGCTGTGCACGGATTTGCCTCAGCTGCAGGTAGTAGAATCATTCTCCTTCTGTTTCGACAGGGTCCAAAGTGCCCGTCTAGCTCTCGCTTCGAGAAATGTGCCAGGAAAGCAAGCGCTTGAGTGTTTAGGTGTCCAAGCCTTTCGACAGAGCACAACCGGCTGGCCGACGAGAATGGCTCGTGAAGAGCATGCTTTTGTGCCGCTCCCTGTTTCTGGGCGAGACGACTAGTCGCCTCTTTGGTCTTTACGAGCCTGTCATGTGCGCGGGGGTACTTGGAGCTGCCAAGAACCGTGCAAAGAGCACCGCCATCTGAGGGCGTTGTGCAGGCTGTCAAAGGGGACTGCCCGGCAATGTGGTGCAAAGACAAGTTTCTCCGAGTTGCAGGGGCCAGCGCCGGCAAGCGTGTGCTTCTGGCACGGTTCTCCGTGCGAGACGTAGCCGAGGACCTTTCTGTTCCGATGCGGAGCACAGGAGAGGCAGAGTGTGCTGCCACGTAGCCCGGAGAGGGGACTGTGTATGGGCCAGGCGTGTTTCGGCAGAAGCAGTGCTCTGGTGCGCCCCTCCGCCGGCAGAGCCTTCTGCGCGAGAAGCAGACGGCTGTTCGCCTCCGGGGCAATGAAAGCGCCACTCGCTACGAAAAGCGAAGAACCAAGCTGCCATGCACACGGCTTGTGTGCGCATCCTACAGGCTGCAGGGAAAGCGGGGCTGCCACTCGCTTGCCTGGAAAAGTCACGCTAGCAGCAGAAGAAGGAACTCCAAAGACAGCTCCTTGTGCTGCTGCTTAGAGCAGCACCAACCTTCCGTGGGAACAGCTGCTCTTCCCTTGAGGCTCCGAGCTGCAGAGAAGATCACGCTAGATGCAGCACAGGAGACAAGTACAGAGTGCACTGACGTGGCTTACGTGGGCGAAGGCGAAGGTGCAGCACAGCACTGGCTTCGACTTCTCGAGCCTGTTTGCATGCTAGCAGCTGCTGGAAGTTGGCAACGGTAATGCGAGCGTGAACAGGGTGCCGGCATGTCCAGCTGAGAAGGAAGCTTACAGAGCCTCCGTGGCTTGTGCTTGGAGAAGGGCTGCTTCAAGAACGCCTCCTTTGTAGACGCCTCCTTCTGGCTGAGCTCAAGCTGCATGCACTCTGCAACACTGAAGCTGTAAGGAACTGCTTCCGAGCCAGCTTGTGGGATGAAGTCGAAGGGCTGCGCCTTACTTCCTGAAGCAGCAAGAAGAGTCTTCTCGGCGAAATGGGCTTGCGAAGGAGCATTTGGCTGGACTTCGGCAATTCGCTGGCGAGCACCCAGAAGTCCCGTGCTCCGCGGCTTCAATCTTCGCCTGCTGCCGCCTGCAGAGAACTGAAGCCCAGCGAGGGCATTCAGCTTCGCTGCCCATCAGCGTGCACAAGTGCTGGCATGCACAGCGTGCTGTGCACGGATTTGCCTCAGCTGCAGGTAGTAGAATCATTCTCCTTCTGTTTCGATAGGGTCCAAAGTGCCCGTCTAGCTCTCGCTTCGAGAAATGTGCCAGGAAAGCAAGCGCTTGAGTGTTTAGGTGTCCAAGCCTTTCGACAGAGCACAACCGGCTGGCCGACGAGAATGGCTCGTGAAGAGCATGCTTTTGTGCCGCTCCCTGTTTCTGGGCGAGACGACTAGTCGCCTCTTTGGTCTTTACGAGCCTGTCATGTGCGCGGGGGTACTTGGAGCTGCCAAGAACCGTGCAAAGAGCACCGCCATCTGAGGGCGTTGTGCAGGCTGTCAAAGGGGACTGCCCGGCAATGTGGTGCAAAGACAAGTTTCTCCGAGTTGCAGGGGCCAGCGCCGGCAAGCGTGTGCTTCTGGCACGGTTCTCCGTGCGAGACGTAGCCGAGGACCTTTCTGTTCCGATGCGGAGCACAGGAGAGGCAGAGTGTGCTGCCACGTAGCCCGGAGAGGGGACTGTGTATGGGCCAGGCGTGTTTCGGCAGAAGCAGTGCTCTGGTGCGCCCCTCCGCCGGCAGAGCCTTCTGCGCGAGAAGCAGACGGCTGTTCGCCTCCGGGGCAATGAAAGCGCCACTCGCTACGAAAAGCGAAGAACCAAGCTGCCGTGCACACGGCTTGTGTGCGCATCCTACAGGCTGCAGGGAAAGCGGGGCTGCCACTCGCTTGCCTGGAAAAGTCACGCTAGCAGCAGAAGAAGGAACTCCAAAGACAGCTCCTTGTGCTGCTGCTTAGAGCAGCACCAACCTTCCGTGGGAACAGCTGCTCTTCCCTTGAGGCTCCGAGCTGCAGAGAAGATCACGCTAGATGCAGCACAGGAGACAAGTACAGAGTGCACTGACGTGGCTTACGTGGGCGAAGGCGAAGGTGCAGCACAGCACTGGCTTCGACTTCTCGAGCCTGTTTGCATGCTAGCAGCTGCTGGAAGTTGGCAACGGTGATGCGAGCGTGAACAGGGTGCCGGCATGTCCAGCTGAGAAGGAAGCTTACAGAGCCTCCGTGGCTTGTGCTTGGAGAAGGGCTGCTTCAAGAACGCCTCCTTTGTAGACGCCTCCTTCTGGCTGAGCTCAAGCTGCATGCACTCTGCAACACTGAAGCTGTAAGGAACTGCTTCCGAGCCAGCTTGTGGGATGAAGTCGAAGGGCTGCGCCTTACTTCCTGAAGCAGCAAGAAGAGTCTTCTCGGCGAAATGGGCTTGCGAAGGAGCATTTGGCTGGACTTCGGCAATTCGCTGGCGAGCACCCAGAAGTCCCGTGCTCCGCGGCTTCAATCTTCGCCTGCTGCCGCCTGCAGAGAACTGAAGCCCAGCGAGGGCATTCAGCTTCGCTGCCCATCAGCGTGCACAAGTGCTGGCATGCACAGCGTGCTGTGCACGGATTTGCCTCAGCTGCAGGTAGTAGAATCATTCTCCTTCTGTTTCGATAGGGTCCAAAGTGCCCGTCTAGCTCTCGCTTCGAGAAATGTGCCAGGAAAGCAAGCGCTTGAGTGTTTAGGTGTCCAAGCCTTTCGACAGAGCACAACCGGCTGGCCGACGAGAATGGCTCGTGAAGAGCATGCTTTTGTGCCGCTCCCTGTTTCTGGGCGAGACGACTAGTCGCCTCTTTGGTCTTTACGAGCCTGTCATGTGCGCGGGGGTACTTGGAGCTGCCAAGAACCGTGCAAAGAGCACCGCCATCTGAGGGCGTTGTGCAGGCTGTCAAAGGGGACTGCCCGGCAATGTGGTGCAAAGACAAGTTTCTCCGAGTTGCAGGGGCCAGCGCCGGCAAGCGTGTGCTTCTGGCACGGTTCTCCGTGCGAGACGTAGCCGAGGACCTTTCTGTTCCGATGCGGAGCACAGGAGAGGCAGAGTGTGCTGCCACGTAGCCCGGAGAGGGGACTGTGTATGGGCCAGGCGTGTTTCGGCAGAAGCAGTGCTCTGGTGCGCCCCTCCGCCGGCAGAGCCTTCTGCGCGAGAAGCAGAACGGCTGTTCGCCTCCGGGGCAATGAAAGCGCCACTGGCTACGAAAAGCGAAGAACCAAGCTGCCGTGCACACGGCTTGTGTGCGCATCCTACAGGCTGCAGGGAAAGCGGGGCTGCCACTCGCTTGCCTGGAAAAGTCACGCTAGCAGCAGAAGAAGGAACTCCAAAGACAGCTCCTTGTGCTGCTGCTTAGAGCAGCACCAACCTTCCGTGGGAACAGCTGCTCTTCCCTTGAGGCTCCGAGCTGCAGAGAAGATCACGCTAGATGCAGCACAGGAGACAAGTACAGAGTGCACTGACGTGGCTTACGTGGGCGAAGGCGAAGGTGCAGCACAGCACTGGCTTCGACTTCTCGAGCCTGTTTGCATGCTAGCAGCTGCTGGAAGTTGGCAACGGTGATGCGAGCGTGAACAGGGTGCCGGCATGTCCAGCTGAGAAGGAAGCTTACAGAGCCTCCGTGGCTTGTGCTTGGAGAAGGGCTGCTTCAAGAACGCCTCCTTTGTAGACGCCTCCTTCTGGCTGAGCTCAAGCTGCATGCACTCTGCAACACTGAAGCTGTAAGGAACTGCTTCCGAGCCAGCTTGTGGGATGAAGTCGAAGGGCTGCGCCTTACTTCCTGAAGCAGCAAGAAGAGTCTTCTCGGCGAAATGGGCTTGCGAAGGAGCATTTGGCTGGACTTCGGCAATTCGCTGGCGAGCACCCAGAAGTCCCGTGCTCCGCGGCTTCAATCTTCGCCTGCTGCCGCCTGCAGAGAACTGAAGCCCAGCGAGGGCATTCAGCTTCGCTGCCCATCAGCGTGCACAAGTGCTGGCATGCACAGCGTGCTGTGCACGGATTTGCCTCAGCTGCAGGTAGTAGAATCATTCTCCTTCTGTTTCGATAGGGTCCAAAGTGCCCGTCTAGCTCTCGCTTCGAGAAATGTGCCAGGAAAGCAAGCGCTTGAGTGTTTAGGTGTCCAAGCCTTTCGACAGAGCACAACCGGCTGGCCGACGAGAATGGCTCGTGAAGAGCATGCTTTTGTGCCGCTCCCTGTTTCTGGGCGAGACGACTAGTCGCCTCTTTGGTCTTTACGAGCCTGTCATGTGCGCGGGGGTACTTGGAGCTGCCAAGAACCGTGCAAAGAGCACCGCCATCTGAGGGCGTTGTGCAGGCTGTCAAAGGGGACTGCCCGGCAATGTGGTGCAAAGACAAGTTTCTCCGAGTTGCAGGGGCCAGCGCCGGCAAGCGTGTGCTTCTGGCACGGTTCTCCGTGCGAGACGTAGCCGAGGACCTTTCTGTTCCGATGCGGAGCACAGGAGAGGCAGAGTGTGCTGCCACGTAGCCCGGAGAGGGGACTGTGTATGGGCCAGGCGTGTTTCGGCAGAAGCAGTGCTCTGGTGCGCCCCTCCGCCGGCAGAGCCTTCTGCGCGAGAAGCAGACGGCTGTTCGCCTCCGGGGCAATGAAAGCGCCACTCGCTACGAAAAGCGAAGAACCAAGCTGCCGTGCACACGGCTTGTGTGCGCATCCTACAGGCTGCAGGGAAAGCGGGGCTGCCACTCGCTTGCCTGGAAAAGTCACGCTAGCAGCAGAAGAAGGAACTCCAAAGACAGCTCCTTGTGCTGCTGCTTAGAGCAGCACCAACCTTCCGTGGGAACAGCTGCTCTTCCCTTGAGGCTCCGAGCTGCAGGGAAGATCACGCTAGATGCAGCACAGGAGACAAGTACAGAGTGCACTGACGTGGCTTACGTGGGCGAAGGCGAAGGTGCAGCACAGCACTGGCTTCGACTTCTCGAGCCTGTTTGCATGCTAGCAGCTGCTGGAAGTTGGCAACGGTGATGCGAGCGTGAACAGGGTGCCGGCATGTCCAGCTGAGAAGGAAGCTTACAGAGCCTCCGTGGCTTGTGCTTGGAGAAGGGCTGCTTCAAGAACGCCTCCTTTGTAGACGCCTCCTTCTGGCTGAGCTCAAGCTGCATGCACTCTGCAACACTGAAGCGGTAAGGAACTGCTTCCGAGCCAGCTTGTGGGATGAAGTCGAAGGGCTGCGCCTTACTTCCTGAAGCAGCAAGAAGAGTCTTCTCGGCGAAATGGGCTTGCGAAGGAGCATTTGGCTGGACTTCGGCAATTCGCTGGCGAGCACCCAGAAGTCCCGTGCTCCGCGGCTTCAATCTTCGCCTGCTGCCGCCTGCAGAGAACTGAAGCCCAGCGAGGGCATTCAGCTTCGCTGCCCATCAGCGTGCACAAGTGCTGGCATGCACAGCGTGCTGTGCACGGATTTGCCTCAGCTGCAGGTAGTAGAATCATTCTCCTTCTGTTTCGATAGGGTCCAAAGTGCCCGTCTAGCTCTCGCTTCGAGAAATGTGCCAGGAAAGCAAGCGCTTGAGTGTTTAGGTGTCCAAGCCTTTCGACAGAGCACAACCGGCTGGCCGACGAGAATGGCTCGTGAAGAGCATGCTTTTGTGCCGCTCCCTGTTTCTGGGCGAGACGACTAGTCGCCTCTTTGGTCTTTACGAGCCTGTCATGTGCGCGGGGGTACTTGGAGCTGCCAAGAACCGTGCAAAGAGCACCGCCATCTGAGGGCGTTGTGCAGGCTGTCAAAGGGGACTGCCCGGCAATGTGGTGCAAAGACAAGTTTCTCCGAGTTGCAGGGGCCAGCGCCGGCAAGCGTGTGCTTCTGGCACGGTTCTCCGTGCGAGACGTAGCCGAGGACCTTTCTGTTCCGATGCGGAGCACAGGAGAGGCAGAGTGTGCTGCCACGTAGCCCGGAGAGGAGACTGTGTATGGGCCAGGCGTGTTTCGGCAGAAGCAGTGCTCTGGTGCGCCCCTCCGCCGGCAGAGCCTTCTGCGCGAGAAGCAGAACGGCTGTTCGCCTCCGGGGCAATGAAAGCGCCACTGGCTACGAAAAGCGAAGAACCAAGCTGCCGTGCACACGGCTTGTGTGCGCATCCTACAGGCTGCAGGGAAAGCGGGGCTGCCACTCGCTTGCCTGGAAAAGTCACGCTAGCAGCAGAAGAAGGAACTCCAAAGACAGCTCCTTGTGCTGCTGCTTAGAGCAGCACCAACCTTCCGTGGGAACAGCTGCTCTTCCCTTGAGGCTCCGAGCTGCAGAGAAGATCACGCTAGATGCAGCACAGGAGACAAGTACAGAGTGCACTGACGTGGCTTACGTGGGCGAAGGCGAAGGTGCAGCACAGCACTGGCTTCGACTTCTCGAGCCTGTTTGCATGCTAGCAGCTGCTGGAAGTTGGCAACGGTGATGCGAGCGTGAACAGGGTGCCGGCATGTCC
Organism: Corvus hawaiiensis; assembly: GCF_020740725.1. Lineage (NCBI taxonomy): Eukaryota > Metazoa > Chordata > Aves > Passeriformes > Corvidae > Corvus > Corvus hawaiiensis. The sequence continues at coordinate 34,718,925 of NC_063220.1, read as the reverse complement.
AGCTGAGAAGGAAGCTTACAGAGCCTCCGTGGCTTGTGCTTGGAGAAGGGCTGCTTCAAGAACGCCTCCTTTGTAGACGCCTCCTTCTGGCTGAGCTCAAGCTGCATGCACTCTGCAACACTGAAGCTGTAAGGAACTGCTTCCGAGCCAGCTTGTGGGATGAAGTCGAAGGGCTGCGCCTTACTTCCTGAAGCAGCAAGAAGAGTCTTCTCGGCGAAATGGGCTTGCGAAGGAGCATTTGGCTGGACTTCGGCAATTCGCTGGCGAGCACCCAGAAGTCCCGTGCTCCGCGGCTTCAATCTTCGCCTGCTGCCGCCTGCAGAGAACTGAAGCCCAGCGAGGGCATTCAGCTTCGCTGCCCATCAGCGTGCACAAGTGCTGGCATGCACAGCGTGCTGTGCACGGATTTGCCTCAGCTGCAGGTAGTAGAATCATTCTCCTTCTGTTTCGATAGGGTCCAAAGTGCCCGTCTAGCTCTCGCTTCGAGAAATGTGCCAGGAAAGCAAGCGCTTGAGTGTTTAGGTGTCCAAGCCTTTCGACAGAGCACAACCGGCTGGCCGACGAGAATGGCTCGTGAAGAGCATGCTTTTGTGCCGCTCCCTGTTTCTGGGCGAGACGACTAGTCGCCTCTTTGGTCTTTACGAGCCTGTCATGTGCGCGGGGGTACTTGGAGCTGCCAAGAACCGTGCAAAGAGCACCGCCATCTGAGGGCGTTGTGCAGGCTGTCAAAGGGGACTGCCCGGCAATGTGGTGCAAAGACAAGTTTCTCCGAGTTGCAGGGGCCAGCGCCGGCAAGCGTGTGCTTCTGGCACGGTTCTCCGTGCGAGACGTAGCCGAGGACCTTTCTGTTCCGATGCGGAGCACAGGAGAGGCAGAGTGTGCTGCCACGTAGCCCGGAGAGGGGACTGTGTATGGGCCAGGCGTGTTTCGGCAGAAGCAGTGCTCTGGTGCGCCCCTCCGCCGGCAGAGCCTTCTGCGCGAGAAGCAGACGGCTGTTCGCCTCCGGGGCAATGAAAGCGCCACTCGCTACGAAAAGCGAAGAACCAAGCTGCCGTGCACACGGCTTGTGTGCGCATCCTACAGGCTGCAGGGAAAGCGGGGCTGCCACTCGCTTGCCTGGAAAAGTCACGCTAGCAGCAGAAGAAGGAACTCCAAAGACAGCTCCTTGTGCTGCTGCTTAGAGCAGCACCAACCTTCCGTGGGAACAGCTGCTCTTCCCTTGAGGCTCCGAGCTGCAGAGAAGATCACGCTAGATGCAGCACAGGAGACAAGTACAGAGTGCACTGACGTGGCTTACGTGGGCGAAGGCGAAGGTGCAGCACAGCACTGGCTTCGACTTCTCGAGCCTGTTTGCATGCTAGCAGCTGCTGGAAGTTGGCAACGGTGATGCGAGCGTGAACAGGGTGCCGGCATGTCCAGCTGAGAAGGAAGCTTACAGAGCCTCCGTGGCTTGTGCTTGGAGAAGGGCTGCTTCAAGAACGCCTCCTTTGTAGACGCCTCCTTCTGGCTGAGCTCAAGCTGCATGCACTCTGCAACACTGAAGCTGTAAGGAACTGCTTCCGAGCCAGCTTGTGGGATGAAGTCGAAGGGCTGCGCCTTACTTCCTGAAGCAGCAAGAAGAGTCTTCTCGGCGAAATGGGCTTGCGAAGGAGCATTTGGCTGGACTTCGGCAATTCGCTGGCGAGCACCCAGAAGTCCCGTGCTCCGCGGCTTCAATCTTCGCCTGCTGCCGCCTGCAGAGAACTGAAGCCCAGCGAGGGCATTCAGCTTCGCTGCCCATCAGCGTGCACAAGTGCTGGCATGCACAGCGTGCTGTGCACGGATTTGCCTCAGCTGCAGGTAGTAGAATCATTCTCCTTCTGTTTCGATAGGGTCCAAAGTGCCCGTCTAGCTCTCGCTTCGAGAAATGTGCCAGGAAAGCAAGCGCTTGAGTGTTTAGGTGTCCAAGCCTTTCGACAGAGCACAACCGGCTGGCCGACGAGAATGGCTCGTGAAGAGCATGCTTTTGTGCCGCTCCCTGTTTCTGGGCGAGACGACTAGTCGCCTCTTTGGTCTTTACGAGCCTGTCATGTGCGCGGGGGTACTTGGAGCTGCCAAGAACCGTGCAAAGAGCACCGCCATCTGAGGGCGTTGTGCAGGCTGTCAAAGGGGACTGCCCGGCAATGTGGTGCAAAGACAAGTTTCTCCGAGTTGCAGGGGCCAGCGCCGGCAAGCGTGTGCTTCTGGCACGGTTCTCCGTGCGAGACGTAGCCGAGGACCTTTCTGTTCCGATGCGGAGCACAGGAGAGGCAGAGTGTGCTGCCACGTAGCCCGGAGAGGGGACTGTGTATGGGCCAGGCGTGTTTCGGCAGAAGCAGTGCTCTGGTGCGCCCCTCCGCCGGCAGAGCCTTCTGCGCGAGAAGCAGACGGCTGTTCGCCTCCGGGGCAATGAAAGCGCCACTCGCTACGAAAAGCGAAGAACCAAGCTGCCGTGCACACGGCTTGTGTGCGCATCCTACAGGCTGCAGGGAAAGCGGGGCTGCCACTCGCTTGCCTGGAAAAGTCACGCTAGCAGCAGAAGAAGGAACTCCAAAGACAGCTCCTTGTGCTGCTGCTTAGAGCAGCACCAACCTTCCGTGGGAACAGCTGCTCTTCCCTTGAGGCTCCGAGCTGCAGGGAAGATCACGCTAGATGCAGCACAGGAGACAAGTACAGAGTGCACTGACGTGGCTTACGTGGGCGAAGGCGAAGGTGCAGCACAGCACTGGCTTCGACTTCTCGAGCCTGTTTGCATGCTAGCAGCTGCTGGAAGTTGGCAACGGTGATGCGAGCGTGAACAGGGTGCCGGCATGTCCAGCTGAGAAGGAAGCTTACAGAGCCTCCGTGGCTTGTGCTTGGAGAAGGGCTGCTTCAAGAACGCCTCCTTTGTAGACGCCTCCTTCTGGCTGAGCTCAAGCTGCATGCACTCTGCAACACTGAAGCGGTAAGGAACTGCTTCCGAGCCAGCTTGTGGGATGAAGTCGAAGGGCTGCGCCTTACTTCCTGAAGCAGCAAGAAGAGTCTTCTCGGCGAAATGGGCTTGCGAAGGAGCATTTGGCTGGACTTCGGCAATTCGCTGGCGAGCACCCAGAAGTCCCGTGCTCCGCGGCTTCAATCTTCGCCTGCTGCCGCCTGCAGAGAACTGAAGCCCAGCGAGGGCATTCAGCTTCGCTGCCCATCAGCGTGCACAAGTGCTGGCATGCACAGCGTGCTGTGCACGGATTTGCCTCAGCTGCAGGTAGTAGAATCATTCTCCTTCTGTTTCGATAGGGTCCAAAGTGCCCGTCTAGCTCTCGCTTCGAGAAATGTGCCAGGAAAGCAAGCGCTTGAGTGTTTAGGTGTCCAAGCCTTTCGACAGAGCACAACCGGCTGGCCGACGAGAATGGCTCGTGAAGAGCATGCTTTTGTGCCGCTCCCTGTTTCTGGGCGAGACGACTAGTCGCCTCTTTGGTCTTTACGAGCCTGTCATGTGCGCGGGGGTACTTGGAGCTGCCAAGAACCGTGCAAAGAGCACCGCCATCTGAGGGCGTTGTGCAGGCTGTCAAAGGGGACTGCCCGGCAATGTGGTGCAAAGACAAGTTTCTCCGAGTTGCAGGGGCCAGCGCCGGCAAGCGTGTGCTTCTGGCACGGTTCTCCGTGCGAGACGTAGCCGAGGACCTTTCTGTTCCGATGCGGAGCACAGGAGAGGCAGAGTGTGCTGCCACGTAGCCCGGAGAGGAGACTGTGTATGGGCCAGGCGTGTTTCGGCAGAAGCAGTGCTCTGGTGCGCCCCTCCGCCGGCAGAGCCTTCTGCGCGAGAAGCAGAACGGCTGTTCGCCTCCGGGGCAATGAAAGCGCCACTGGCTACGAAAAGCGAAGAACCAAGCTGCCGTGCACACGGCTTGTGTGCGCATCCTACAGGCTGCAGGGAAAGCGGGGCTGCCACTCGCTTGCCTGGAAAAGTCACGCTAGCAGCAGAAGAAGGAACTCCAAAGACAGCTCCTTGTGCTGCTGCTTAGAGCAGCACCAACCTTCCGTGGGAACAGCTGCTCTTCCCTTGAGGCTCCGAGCTGCAGAGAAGATCACGCTAGATGCAGCACAGGAGACAAGTACAGAGTGCACTGACGTGGCTTACGTGGGCGAAGGCGAAGGTGCAGCACAGCACTGGCTTCGACTTCTCGAGCCTGTTTGCATGCTAGCAGCTGCTGGAAGTTGGCAACGGTGATGCGAGCGTGAACAGGGTGCCGGCATGTCCAGCTGAGAAGGAAGCTTACAGAGCCTCCGTGGCTTGTGCTTGGAGAAGGGCTGCTTCAAGAACGCCTCCTTTGTAGACGCCTCCTTCTGGCTGAGCTCAAGCTGCATGCACTCTGCAACACTGAAGCTGTAAGGAACTGCTTCCGAGCCAGCTTGTGGGATGAAGTCGAAGGGCTGCGCCTTACTTCCTGAAGCAGCAAGAAGAGTCTTCTCGGCGAAATGGGCTTGCGAAGGAGCATTTGGCTGGACTTCGGCAATTCGCTGGCGAGCACCCAGAAGTCCCGTGCTCCGCGGCTTCAATCTTCGCCTGCTGCCGCCTGCAGAGAACTGAAGCCCAGCGAGGGCATTCAGCTTCGCTGCCCATCAGCGTGCACAAGTGCTGGCATGCACAGCGTGCTGTGCACGGATTTGCCTCAGCTGCAGGTAGTAGAATCATTCTCCTTCTGTTTCGATAGGGTCCAAAGTGCCCGTCTAGCTCTCGCTTCGAGAAATGTGCCAGGAAAGCAAGCGCTTGAGTGTTTAGGTGTCCAAGCCTTTCGACAGAGCACAACCGGCTGGCCGACGAGAATGGCTCGTGAAGAGCATGCTTTTGTGCCGCTCCCTGTTTCTGGGCGAGACGACTAGTCGCCTCTTTGGTCTTTACGAGCCTGTCATGTGCGCGGGGGTACTTGGAGCTGCCAAGAACCGTGCAAAGAGCACCGCCATCTGAGGGCGTTGTGCAGGCTGTCAAAGGGGACTGCCCGGCAATGTGGTGCAAAGACAAGTTTCTCCGAGTTGCAGGGGCCAGCGCCGGCAAGCGTGTGCTTCTGGCACGGTTCTCCGTGCGAGACGTAGCCGAGGACCTTTCTGTTCCGATGCGGAGCACAGGAGAGGCAGAGTGTGCTGCCACGTAGCCCGGAGAGGGGACTGTGTATGGGCCAGGCGTGTTTCGGCAGAAGCAGTGCTCTGGTGCGCCCCTCCGCCGGCAGAGCCTTCTGCGCGAGAAGCAGAACGGCTGTTCGCCTCCGGGGCAATGAAAGCGCCACTCGCTACGAAAAGCGAAGAACCAAGCTGCCGTGCACACGGCTTGTGTGCGCATCCTACAGGCTGCAGGGAAAGCGGGGCTGCCACTCGCTTGCCTGGAAAAGTCACGCTAGCAGCAGAAGAAGGAACTCCAAAGACAGCTCCTTGTGCTGCTGCTTAGAGCAGCACCAACCTTCCGTGGGAACAGCTGCTCTTCCCTTGAGGCTCCGAGCTGCAGAGAAGATCACGCTAGATGCAGCACAGGAGACAAGTACAGAGTGCACTGACGTGGCTTACGTGGGCGAAGGCGAAGGTGCAGCACAGCACTGGCTTCGACTTCTCGAGCCTGTTTGCATGCTAGCAGCTGCTGGAAGTTGGCAACGGTGATGCGAGCGTGAACAGGGTGCCGGCATGTCCAGCTGAGAAGGAAGCTTACAGAGCCTCCGTGGCTTGTGCTTGGAGAAGGGCTGCTTCAAGAACGCCTCCTTTGTAGACGCCTCCTTCTGGCTGAGCTCAAGCTGCATGCACTCTGCAACACTGAAGCTGTAAGGAACTGCTTCCGAGCCAGCTTGTGGGATGAAGTCGAAGGGCTGCGCCTTACTTCCTGAAGCAGCAAGAAGAGTCTTCTCGGCGAAATGGGCTTGCGAAGGAGCATTTGGCTGGACTTCGGCAATTCGCTGGCGAGCACCCAGAAGTCCCGTGCTCCGCGCCTTCAATCTTCGCCTGCTGCCGCCTGCAGAGAACTGAAGCCCAGCGAGGGCATTCAGCTTCGCTGCCCATCAGCGTGCACAAGTGCTGGCATGCACAGCGTGCTGTGCACGGATTTGCCTCAGCTGCAGGTAGTAGAATCATTCTCCTTCTGTTTCGATAGGGTCCAAAGTGCCCGTCTAGCTCTCGCTTCGAGAAATGTGCCAGGAAAGCAAGCGCTTGAGTGTTTAGGTGTCCAAGCCTTTCGACAGAGCACAACCGGCTGGCCGACGAGAATGGCTCGTGAAGAGCATGCTTTTGTGCCGCTCCCTGTTTCTGGGCGAGACGACTAGTCGCCTCTTTGGTCTTTACGAGCCTGTCATGTGCGCGGGGGTACTTGGAGCTGCCAAGAACCGTGCAAAGAGCACCGCCATCTGAGGGCGTTGTGCAGGCTGTCAAAGGGGACTGCCCGGCAATGTGGTGCAAAGACAAGTTTCTCCGAGTTGCAGGGGCCAGCGCCGGCAAGCGTGTGCTTCTGGCACGGTTCTCCGTGCGAGACGTAGCCGAGGACCTTTCTGTTCCGATGCGGAGCACAGGAGAGGCAGAGTGTGCTGCCACGTAGCCCGGAGAGGGGACTGTGTATGGGCCAGGCGTGTTTCGGCAGAAGCAGTGCTCTGGTGCGCCCCTCCGCCGGCAGAGCCTTCTGCGCGAGAAGCAGACGGCTGTTCGCCTCCGGGGCAATGAAAGCGCCACTCGCTACGAAAAGCGAAGAACCAAGCTGCCGTGCACACGGCTTGTGTGCGCATCCTACAGGCTGCAGGGAAAGCGGGGCTGCCACTCGCTTGCCTGGAAAAGTCACGCTAGCAGCAGAAGAAGGAACTCCAAAGACAGCTCCTTGTGCTGCTGCTTAGAGCAGCACCAACCTTCCGTGGGAACAGCTGCTCTTCCCTTGAGGCTCCGAGCTGCAGGGAAGATCACGCTAGATGCAGCACAGGAGACAAGTACAGAGTGCACTGACGTGGCTTACGTGGGCGAAGGCGAAGGTGCAGCACAGCACTGGCTTCGACTTCTCGAGCCTGTTTGCATGCTAGCAGCTGCTGGAAGTTGGCAACGGTGATGCGAGCGTGAACAGGGTGCCGGCATGTCCAGCTGAGAAGGAAGCTTACAGAGCCTCCGTGGCTTGTGCTTGGAGAAGGGCTGCTTCAAGAACGCCTCCTTTGTAGACGCCTCCTTCTGGCTGAGCTCAAGCTGCATGCACTCTGCAACACTGAAGCTGTAAGGAACTGCTTCCGAGCCAGCTTGTGGGATGAAGTCGAAGGGCTGCGCCTTACTTCCTGAAGCAGCAAGAAGAGTCTTCTCGGCGAAATGGGCTTGCGAAGGAGCATTTGGCTGGACTTCGGCAATTCGCTGGCGAGCACCCAGAAGTCCCGTGCTCCGCGCCTTCAATCTTCGCCTGCTGCCGCCTGCAGAGAACTGAAGCCCAGCGAGGGCATTCAGCTTCGCTGCCCATCAGCGTGCACAAGTGCTGGCATGCACAGCGTGCTGTGCACGGATTTGCCTCAGCTGCAGGTAGTAGAATCATTCTCCTTCTGTTTCGATAGGGTCCAAAGTGCCCGTCTAGCTCTCGCTTCGAGAAATGTGCCAGGAAAGCAAGCGCTTGAGTGTTTAGGTGTCCAAGCCTTTCGACAGAGCACAACCGGCTGGCCGACGAGAATGGCTCGTGAAGAGCATGCTTTTGTGCCGCTCCCTGTTTCTGGGCGAGACGACTAGTCGCCTCTTTGGTCTTTACGAGCCTGTCATGTGCGCGGGGGTACTTGGAGCTGCCAAGAACCGTGCAAAGAGCACCGCCATCTGAGGGCGTTGTGCAGGCTGTCAAAGGGGACTGCCCGGCAATGTGGTGCAAAGACAAGTTTCTCCGAGTTGCAGGGGCCAGCGCCGGCAAGCGTGTGCTTCTGGCACGGTTCTCCGTGCGAGACGTAGCCGAGGACCTTTCTGTTCCGATGCGGAGCACAGGAGAGGCAGAGTGTGCTGCCACGTAGCCCGGAGAGGGGACTGTGTATGGGCCAGGCGTGTTTCGGCAGAAGCAGTGCTCTGGTGCGCCCCTCCGCCGGCAGAGCCTTCTGCGCGAGAAGCAGACGGCTGTTCGCCTCCGGGGCAATGAAAGCGCCACTCGCTACGAAAAGCGAAGAACCAAGCTGCCGTGCACACGGCTTGTGTGCGCATCCTACAGGCTGCAGGGAAAGCGGGGCTGCCACTCGCTTGCCTGGAAAAGTCACGCTAGCAGCAGAAGAAGGAACTCCAAAGACAGCTCCTTGTGCTGCTGCTTAGAGCAGCACCAACCTTCCGTGGGAACAGCTGCTCTTCCCTTGAGGCTCCGAGCTGCAGAGAAGATCACGCTAGATGCAGCACAGGAGACAAGTACAGAGTGCACTGACGTGGCTTACGTGGGCGAAGGCGAAGGTGCAGCACAGCACTGGCTTCGACTTCTCGAGCCTGTTTGCATGCTAGCAGCTGCTGGAAGTTGGCAACGGTGATGCGAGCGTGAACAGGGTGCCGGCATGTCCAGCTGAGAAGGAAGCTTACAGAGCCTCCGTGGCTTGTGCTTGGAGAAGGGCTGCTTCAAGAACGCTTCCTTTGTAGACGCCTCCTTCTGGCTGAGCTCAAGCTGCATGCACTCTGCAACACTGAAGCTGTAAGGAACTGCTTCCGAGCCAGCTTGTGGGATGAAGTCGAAGGGCTGCGCCTTACTTCCTGAAGCAGCAAGAAGAGTCTTCTCGGCGAAATGGGCTTGCGAAGGAGCATTTGGCTGGACTTCGGCAATTCGCTGGCGAGCACCCAGAAGTCCCGTGCTCCGCGCCTTCAATCTTCGCCTGCTGCCGCCTGCAGAGAACTGAAGCCCAGCGAGGGCATTCAGCTTCGCTGCCCATCAGCGTGCACAAGTGCTGGCATGCACAGCGTGCTGTGCACGGATTTGCCTCAGCTGCAGGTAGTAGAATCATTCTCCTTCTGTTTCGATAGGGTCCAAAGTGCCCGTCTAGCTCTCGCTTCGAGAAATGTGCCAGGAAAGCAAGCGCTTGAGTGTTTAGGTGTCCAAGCCTTTCGACAGAGCACAACCGGCTGGCCGACGAGAATGGCTCGTGAAGAGCATGCTTTTGTGCCGCTCCCTGTTTCTGGGCGAGACGACTAGTCGCCTCTTTGGTCTTTACGAGCCTGTCATGTGCGCGGGGGTACTTGGAGCTGCCAAGAACCGTGCAAAGAGCACCGCCATCTGAGGGCGTTGTGCAGGCTGTCAAAGGGGACTGCCCGGCAATGTGGTGCAAAGACAAGTTTCTCCGAGTTGCAGGGGCCAGCGCCGGCAAGCGTGTGCTTCTGGCACGGTTCTCCGTGCGAGACGTAGCCGAGGACCTTTCTGTTCCGATGCGGAGCACAGGAGAGGCAGAGTGTGCTGCCACGTAGCCCGGAGAGGGGACTGTGTATGGGCCAGGCGTGTTTCGGCAGAAGCAGTGCTCTGGTGCGCCCCTCCGCCGGCAGAGCCTTCTGCGCGAGAAGCAGACGGCTGTTCGCCTCCGGGGCAATGAAAGCGCCACTCGCTACGAAAAGCGAAGAACCAAGCTGCCGTGCACACGGCTTGTGTGCGCATCCTACAGGCTGCAGGGAAAGCGGGGCTGCCACTCGCTTGCCTGGAAAAGTCACGCTAGCAGCAGAAGAAGGAACTCCAAAGACAGCTCCTTGTGCTGCTGCTTAGAGCAGCACCAACCTTCCGTGGGAACAGCTGCTCTTCCCTTGAGGCTCCGAGCTGCAGAGAAGATCACGCTAGATGCAGCACAGGAGACAAGTACAGAGTGCACTGACGTGGCTTACGTGGGCGAAGGCGAAGGTGCAGCACAGCACTGGCTTCGACTTCTCGAGCCTGTTTGCATGCTAGCAGCTGCTGGAAGTTGGCAACGGTGATGCGAGCGTGAACAGGGTGCCGGCATGTCCAGCTGAGAAGGAAGCTTACAGAGCCTCCGTGGCTTGTGCTTGGAGAAGGGCTGCTTCAAGAACGCCTCCTTTGTAGACGCCTCCTTCTGGCTGAGCTCAAGCTGCATGCACTCTGCAACACTGAAGCTGTAAGGAACTGCTTCCGGGCCAGCTTGTGGGATGAAGTCGAAGGGCTGCTGCGCCTTACTTCCTGAAGCAGCAAGAGTCTTCTCGGCGAAATGTGCTTGCGAAGGAGCATTTGGCTGGACTTCGGCAATTCGCTAGCGAGCACCCAGAAGTCCCGTGCTCCGCGCCTTCAATCTTCGCCTGCTGCCGTCTGCAGAGAACTGAAGCCCAGCGAGGGCATTCAGCTTTGCTGCTCATCAGCGTGCACAGTGCTGGCATGCACAGCGTGCTGTGCACGGATTTGCCTCAGCTGCAGGTAGTAGAATCATTCTCCTTCTGTTCCGATAGGGTCCAAAGTGCCCGTCTAGCTCTCGCTTCGAGAAATGTGCCAGGAAAGCAGCGCTTGAGTGTTTAGGTGTCCAAGCCTTTCGACAGAGCACAACCGGCTGGCCGACGAGAATGGCTCGTGAAGAGCATGCTTTTGTGCCGCTCCCTGTTTCTGGGCGAGACGACTAGTCGCCTCTTTGGTCTTTACGAGCCTGTCATGTGCGCGGGGGTACTTGGAGCTGCCAAGAACCGTGCAAAGAGCACCGCCATCTGAGGGCGTTGTGCAGGCTGTCAAAGGGGACTGCCCGGCAATGTGGTGCAAAGACAAGTTTCTCCGAGTTGCAGGGGCCAGCGCCGGCAAGCGTGTGCTTCTGGCACGGTTCTCCGTGCGAGACGTAGCCGAGGACCTTTCTGTTCCGATGCGGAGCACAGGAGAGGCAGAGTGTGCTGCGACGTAGCCCGGAGAGGGGACTGTGTATGGGCCAGGCGTGTTTCGGCAGAAGCAGTGCTCTGGTGCGCCCCTCCGCCGGCAGAGCCTTCTGCGCGAGAAGCAGAACGGCTGTTCGCCTCCGGGGCAATGAAAGCGCCACTCGCTACGAAAAGCGAAGAACCAAGCTGCCGTGCACACGGCTTGTGTGCGCATCCTACAGGCTGCAGGGAAAGCGGGGCTGCCACTCGCTTGCCTGGAAAAGTCACGCTAGCAGCAGAAGAAGGAACTCCAAAGACAGCTCCTTGTGCTGCTGCTTAGAGCAGCACCAACCTTCCGTGGGAACAGCTGCTCTTCCCTTGAGGCTCCGAGCTGCAGAGAAGATCACGCTAGATGCAGCACAGGAGACAAGTACAGAGTGCACTGACGTGGCTTACGTGGGCGAAGGCGAAGGTGCAGCACAGCACTGGCTTCGACTTCTCGAGCCTGTTTGCATGCTAGCAGCTGCTGGAAGTTGGCAACGGTGATGCGAGCGTGAACAGGGTGCCGGCATGTCCAGCTGAGAAGGAAGCTTACAGAGCCTCCGTGGCTTGTGCTTGGAGAAGGGCTGCTTCAAGAACGCCTCCTTTGTAGACGCCTCCTTCTGGCTGAGCTCAAGCTGCATGCACTCTGCAACACTGAAGCTGTAAGGAACTGCTTCCGAGCCAGCTTGTGGGATGAAGTCGAAGGGCTGCTGCGCCTTACTTCCTGAAGCAGCAAGAAGAGTCTTCTCGGCGAAATGGGCTTGCGAAGGAGCATTTGGCTGGACTTTGGCAATTCGCTAGCGAGCACCCAGAAGTCCCGTGCTCCGCGCCTTCAATCTTCGCCTGCTGCCGTCTGCAGAGAACTGAAGCCCAGCGAGGGCATTCAGCTTTGCTGCTCATCAGCGTGCACAGTGCTGGCATGCACAGCGTGCTGTGCACGGATTTGCCTCAGCTGCAGGTAGTAGAATCATTCTCCTTCTGTTCCGATAGGGTCCAAAGTGCCCGTCTAGCTCTCGCTTCGAGAAATGTGCCAGGAAAGCAGCGCTTGAGTGTTTAGGTGTCCAAGCCTTTCGACAGAGCACAACCGGCTGGCCGACGAGAATGGCTCGTGAAGAGCATGCTTTTGTGCCGCTCCCTGTTTCTGGGCGAGACGACTAGTCGCCTCTTTGGTCTTTACGAGCCTGTCATGTGCGCGGGGGTACTTGGAGCTGCCAAGAACCGTGCAAAGAGCACCGCCATCTGAGGGCGTTGTGCAGGCTGTCAAAGGGGACTGCCCGGCAATGTGGTGCAAAGACAAGTTTCTCCGAGTTGCAGGGGCCAGCGCCGGCAAGCGTGTGCTTCTGGCACGGTTCTCCGTGCGAGACGTAGCCGAGGACCTTTCTGTTCCGATGCGGAGCACAGGAGAGGCAGAGTGTGCTGCCACGTAGCCCGGAGAGGGGACTGTGTATGGGCCAGGCGTGTTTCGGCAGAAGCAGTGCTCTGGTGCGCCCCTCCGCCGGCAGAGCCTTCTGCGCGAGAAGCAGAACGGCTGTTCGCCTCCGGGGCAATGAAAGCGCCACTCGCTACGAAAAGCGAAGAACCAAGCTGCCGTGCACACGGCTTGTGTGCGCATCCTACAGGCTGCAGGGAAAGCGGGGCTGCCACTCGCTTGCCTGGAAAAGTCACGCTAGCAGCAGAAGAAGGAACTCCAAAGACAGCTCCTTGTGCTGCTGCTTAGAGCAGCACCAACCTTCCGTGGGAACAGCTGCTCTTCCCTTGAGGCTCCGAGCTGCAGGGAAGATCACGCTAGATGCAGCACAGGAGACAAGTACAGAGTGCACTGACGTGGCTTACGTGGGCGAAGGCGAAGGTGCAGCACAGCACTGGCTTCGACTTCTCGAGCCTGTTTGCATGCTAGCAGCTGCTGGAAGTTGGCAACGGTGATGCGAGCGTGAACAGGGTGCCGGCATGTCCAGCTGAGAAGGAAGCTTACAGAGCCTCCGTGGCTTGTGCTTGGAGAAGGGCTGCTTCAAGAACGCCTCCTTTGTAGACGCCTCCTTCTGGCTGAGCTCAAGCTGCATGCACTCTGCAACACTGAAGCTGTAAGGAACTGCTTCCGAGCCAGCTTGTGGGATGAAGTCGAAGGGCTGCGCCTTACTTCCTGAAGCAGCAAGAAGAGTCTTCTCGGCGAAATGGGCTTGCGAAGGAGCATTTGGCTGGACTTCGGCAATTCGCTGGCGAGCACCCAGAAGTCCCGTGCTCCGCGCCTTCAATCTTCGCCTGCTGCCGCCTGCAGAGAACTGAAGCCCAGCGAGGGCATTCAGCTTCGCTGCCCATCAGCGTGCACAAGTGCTGGCATGCACAGCGTGCTGTGCACGGATTTGCCTCAGCTGCAGGTAGTAGAATCATTCTCCTTCTGTTTCGATAGGGTCCAAAGTGCCCGTCTAGCTCTCGCTTCGAGAAATGTGCCAGGAAAGCAGCGCTTGAGTGTTTAGGTGTCCAAGCCTTTCGACAGAGCACAACCGGCTGGCCGACGAGAATGGCTCGTGAAGAGCATGCTTTTGTGCCGCTCCCTGTTTCTGGGCGAGACGACTAGTCGCCTCTTTGGTCTTTACGAGCCTGTCATGTGCGCGGGGGTACTTGGAGCTGCCAAGAACCGTGCAAAGAGCACCGCCATCTGAGGGCGTTGTGCAGGCTGTCAAAGGGGACTGCCCGGCAATGTGGTGCAAAGACAAGTTTCTCCGAGTTGCAGGGGCCAGCGCCGGCAAGCGTGTGCTTCTGGCACGGTTCTCCGTGCGAGACGTAGCCGAGGACCTTTCTGTTCCGATGCGGAGCACAGGAGAGGCAGTGTGTGCTGCCACGTAGCCCGGAGAGGGGACTATGTATGGGCCAGGCGTGTTTCGGCAGAAGCAGTGCTCTGGTGCGCCCCTCCGCCGGCAGAGCCTTCTGCGCGAGAAGCAGAACGGCTGTTCGCCTCCGGGGCAATGAAAGCGCCACTCGCTACGAAAAGCGAAGAACCAAGCTGCCGTGCACACGGCTTGTGTGCGCATCCTACAGGCTGCAGGGAAAGCGGGGCTGCCACTCGCTTGCCTGGAAAAGTCACGCTAGCAGCAGAAGAAGGAACTCCAAAGACAGCTCCTTGTGCTGCTGCTTAGAGCAGCACCAACCTTCCGTGGGAACAGCTGCTCTTCCCTTGAGGCTCCGAGCTGCAGAGAAGATCACGCTAGATGCAGCACAGGAGACAAGTACAGAGTGCACTGACGTGCCTTACGTGGGCGAAGGCGAAGGTGCAGCACAGCACTGGCTTTGACTTCTCGAGCCTGTTTGCATGCTAGCAGCTGCTGGAAGTTGGCGACGGTGATGCGAGCGTGAACAGTGTGCCGGCATGTCCAGCTGAGAAGGAAGCTACAGAGCCTCCGTGGCTTGTGCTTGGAGAAGGGCTGCTTCAAGAACGCCTCCTTTGTAGACGCCTCCTTCTGGCTGAGCTCAAGCTGCATGCACTCTGCAACACTGAAGCTGTAAGGAACTGCTTCCGAGCCAGCTTGTGGGATGAAGTCGAAGGGCTGCTGCGCCTTACTTCCTGAAGCAGCAAGAGTCTTCTCGGCGAAATGGGCTTGCGAAGGAGCATTTGGCTGGACTTTGGCAATTCGCTAGCGAGCACCCAGAAGTCCCGTGCTCCGCGCCTTCAATCTTCGCCTGCTGCCGTCTGCAGAGAACTGAAGCCCAGCGAGGGCATTCAGCTTTGCTGCCCATCAGCGTGCACAGTGCTGGCATGCACAGCGTGCTGTGCACGGATTTGCCTCAGCTGCAGGTAGTAGAATCATTCTCCTTCTGTTCCGATAGGGTCCAAAGTGCCCGTCTAGCTCTCGCTTCGAGAAATGTGCCAGGAAAGCAGCGCTTGAGTGTTTAGGTGTCCAAGCCTTTCGACAGAGCACAACCGGCTGGCCGACGAGAATGGCTCGTGAAGAGCATGCTTTTGTGCCGCTCCCTGTTTCTGGGCGAGACGACTAGTCGCCTCTTTGGTCTTTACGAGCCTGTCATGTGCGCGGGGGTACTTGGAGCTGCCAAGAACCGTGCAAAGAGCACCGCCATCTGAGGGCGTTGTGCAGGCTGTCAAAGGGGACTGCCCGGCAATGTGGTGCAAAGACAAGTTTCTCCGAGTTGCAGGGGCCAGCGCCGGCAAGCGTGTGCTTCTGGCACGGTTCTCCGTGCGAGACGTAGCCGAGGACCTTTCTGTTCCGATGCGGAGCACAGGAGAGGCAGAGTGTGCTGCCACGTAGCCCGGAGAGGGGACTGTGTATGGGCCAGGCGTGTTTCGGCAGAAGCAGTGCTCTGGTGCGCCCCTCCGCCGGCAGAGCCTTCTGCGCGAGAAGCAGAACGGCTGTTCGCCTCCGGGGCAATGAAAGCGCCACTCGCTACGAAAAGCGAAGAACCAAGCTGCCGTGCACACGGCTTGTGTGCGCATCCTACAGGCTGCAGGGAAAGCGGGGCTGCCACTCGCTTGCCTGGAAAAGTCACGCTAGCAGCAGAAGAAGGAACTCCAAAGACAGCTCCTTGTGCTGCTGCTTAGAGCAGCACCAACCTTCCGTGGGAACAGCTGCTCTTCCCTTGAGGCTCCGAGCTGCAGAGAAGATCACGCTAGATGCAGCACAGGAGACAAGTACAGAGTGCACTGACGTGGCTTACGTGGGCGAAGGCGAAGGTGCAGCACAGCACTGGCTTCGACTTCTCGAGCCTGTTTGCATGCTAGCAGCTGCTGGAAGTTGGCAACGGTGATGCGAGCGTGAACAGGGTGCCGGCATGTCCAGCTGAGAAGGAAGCTTACAGAGCCTCCGTGGCTTGTGCTTGGAGAAGGGCTGCTTCAAGAACGCCTCCTTTGTAGACGCCTCCTTCTGGCTGAGCTCAAGCTGCATGCACTCTGCAACACTGAAGCTGTAAGGAACTGCTTCCGAGCCAGCTTGTGGGATGAAGTCGAAGGGCTGCTGCGCCTTACTTCCTGAAGCAGCAAGAGTCTTCTCGGCGAAATGGGCTTGCGAAGGAGCATTTGGCTGGACTTTGGCAATTCGCTAGCGAGCACCCAGAAGTCCCGTGCTCCGCGCCTTCAATCTTCGCCTGCTGCCGTCTGCAGAGAACTGAAGCCCAGCGAGGGCATTCAGCTTTGCTGCCCATCAGCGTGCACAGTGCTGGCATGCACAGCGTGCTGTGCACGGATTTGCCTCAGCTGCAGGTAGTAGAATCATTCTCCTTCTGTTCCGATAGGGTCCAAAGTGCCCGTCTAGCTCTCGCTTCGAGAAATGTGCCAGGAAAGCAGCGCTTGAGTGTTTAGGTGTCCAAGCCTTTCGACAGAGCACAACCGGCTGGCCGACGAGAATGGCTCGTGAAGAGCATGCTTTTTTGCTGCTCCCTGTTTCTGGGCGAGACGACTAGTCGCCTCTTTGGTCTTTACGAGCCTGTCATGTGCGCGGGGGTACTTGGAGCTGCCAAGAACCGTGCAAAGAGCACCGCCATCTGAGGGCGTTGTGCAGGCTGTCAAAGGGGACTGCCCGGCAATGTGGTGCAAAGACAAGTTTCTCCGAGTTGCAGGGGCCAGCGCCGGCAAGCGTGTGCTTCTGGCACGGTTCTCCGTGCGAGACGTAGCCGAGGACCTTTCTGTTCCGATGCGGAGCACAGGAGAGGCAGAGTGTGCTGCCACGTAGCCCGGAGAGGGGACTGTGTATGGGCCAGGCGTGTTTCGGCAGAAGCAGTGCTCTGGTGCGCCCCTCCGCCGGCAGAGCCTTCTGCGCGAGAAGCAGAACGGCTGTTCGCCTCCGGGGCAATGAAAGCGCCACTCGCTACGAAAAGCGAAGAACCAAGCTGCCGTGCACACGGCTTGTGTGCGCATCCTACAGGCTGCAGGGAAAGCGGGGCTGCCACTCGCTTGCCTGGAAAAGTCACGCTAGCAGCAGAAGAAGGAACTCCAAAGACAGCTCCTTGTGCTGCTGCTTAGAGCAGCACCAACCTTCCGTGGGAACAGCTGCTCTTCCCTTGAGGCTCCGAGCTGCAGAGAAGATCACGCTAGATGCAGCACAGGAGACAAGTACAGAGTGCACTGACGTGCCTTACGTGGGCGAAGGCGAAGGTGCAGCACAGCACTGGCTTTGACTTCTCGAGCCTGTTTGCATGCTAGCAGCTGCTGGAAGTTGGCGACGGTAATGCGAGCGTGAACAGTGTGCCGGCATGTCCAGCTGAGAAGGAAGCTACAGAGCCTCCGTGGCTTGTGCTTGGAGAAGGGCTGCTTCAAGAACGCCTCCTTTGTAGACGCCTCCTTCTGGCTGAGCTCAAGCTGCATGCACTCTGCAACACTGAAGCTGTAAGGAACTGCTTCCGAGCCAGCTTGTGGGATGAAGTCGAAGGGCTGCTGCGCCTTACTTCCTGAAGCAGCAAGAGTCTTCTCGGCGAAATGTGCTTGCGAAGGAGCATTTGGCTGGACTTTGGCAATTCGCTAGCGAGCACCCAGAAGTCCCGTGCTCCGCGCCTTCAATCTTCGCCTGCTGCCGTCTGCAGAGAACTGAAGCCCAGCGAGGGCATTCAGCTTTGCTGCTCATCAGCGTGCACAGTGCTGGCATGCACAGCGTGCTGTGCACGGATTTGCCTCAGCTGCAGGTAGTAGAATCATTCTCCTTCTGTTTCGATAGGGTCCAAAGTGCCCGTCTAGCTCTCGCTTCGAGAAATGTGCCAGGAAAGCAGCGCTTGAGTGTTTAGGTGTCCAAGCCTTTCGACAGAGCACAACCGGCTGGCCGACGAGAATGGCTCGTGAAGAGCATGCTTTTTTGCTGCTCCCTGTTTCTGGGCGAGACGACTAGTCGCCTCTTTGGTCTTTACGAGCCTGTCATGTGCGCGGGGGTACTTGGAGCTGCCAAGAACCGTGCAAAGAGCACCGCCATCTGAGGGCGTTGTGCAGGCTGTCAAAGGGGACTGCCCGGCAATGTGGTGCAAAGACAAGTTTCTCCGAGTTGCAGGGGCCAGCGCCGGCAAGCGTGTGCTTCTGGCACGGTTCTCCGTGCGAGACGTAGCCGAGGACCTTTCTGTTCCGATGCGGAGCACAGGAGAGGCAGTGTGTGCTGCCACGTAGCCCGGAGAGGGGACTGTGTATGGGCCAGGCGTGTTTCGGCAGAAGCAGTGCTCTGGTGCGCCCCTCCGCCGGCAGAGCCTTCTGCGCGAGAAGCAGAACGGCTGTTCGCCTCCGGGGCAATGAAAGCGCCACTCGCTACGAAAAGCGAAGAACCAAGCTGCCGTGCACACGGCTTGTGTGCGCATCCTACAGGCTGCAGGGAAAGCGGGGCTGCCACTCGCTTGCCTGGAAAAGTCACGCTAGCAGCAGAAGAAGGAACTCCAAAGACAGCTCCTTGTGCTGCTGCTTAGAGCAGCACCAACCTTCCGTGGGAACAGCTGCTCTTCCCTTGAGGCTCCGAGCTGCAGAGAAGATCACGCTAGATGCAGCACAGGAGACAAGTACAGAGTGCACTGACGTGGCTTACGTGGGCGAAGGCGAAGGTGCAGCACAGCACTGGCTTTGACTTCTCGAGCCTGTTTGCATGCTAGCAGCTGCTGGAAGTTGGCGACGGTAATGCGAGCGTGAACAGTGTGCCGGCATGTCCAGCTGAGAAGGAAGCTACAGAGCCTCCGTGGCTTGTGCTTGGAGAAGGGCTGCTTCAAGAACGCCTCCTTTGTAGACGCCTCCTTCTGGCTGAGCTCAAGCTGCATGCACTCTGCAACACTGAAGCTGTAAGGAACTGCTTCCGAGCCAGCTTGTGGGATGAAGTCGAAGGGCTGCTGCGCCTTACTTCCTGAAGCAGCAAGAGTCTTCTCGGCGAAATGTGCTTGCGAAGGAGCATTTGGCTGGACTTTGGCAATTCGCTAGCGAGCACCCAGAAGTCCCGTGCTCCGCGCCTTCAATCTTCGCCTGCTGCCGTCTGCAGAGAACTGAAGCCCAGCGAGGGCATTCAGCTTTGCTGCTCATCAGCGTGCACAGTGCTGGCATGCACAGCGTGCTGTGCACGGATTTGCCTCAGCTGCAGGTAGTAGAATCATTCTCCTTCTGTTCCGATAGGGTCCAAAGTGCCCGTCTAGCTCTCGCTTCGAGAAATGTGCCAGGAAAGCAGCGCTTGAGTGTTTAGGTGTCCAAGCCTTTCGACAGAGCACAACCGGCTGGCCGACGAGAATGGCTCGTGAAGAGCATGCTTTTGTGCCGCTCCCTGTTTCTGGGCGAGACGACTAGTCGCCTCTTTGGTCTTTACGAGCCTGTCATGTGCGCGGGGGTACTTGGAGCTGCCAAGAACCGTGCAAAGAGCACCGCCATCTGAGGGCGTTGTGCAGGCTGTCAAAGGGGACTGCCCGGCAATGTGGTGCAAAGACAAGTTTCTCCGAGTTGCAGGGGCCAGCGCCGGCAAGCGTGTGCTTCTGGCACGGTTCTCCGTGCGAGACGTAGCCGAGGACCTTTCTGTTCCGATGCGGAGCACAGGAGAGGCAGAGTGTGCTGCCACGTAGCCCGGAGAGGGGACTGTGTATGGGCCAGGCGTGTTTCGGCAGAAGCAGTGCTCTGGTGCGCCCCTCCGCCGGCAGAGCCTTCTGCGCGAGAAGCAGACGGCTGTTCGCCTCCGGGGCAATGAAAGCGCCACTCGCTACGAAAAGCGAAGAACCAAGCTGCCGTGCACACGGCTTGTGTGCGCATCCTACAGGCTGCAGGGAAAGCGGGGCTGCCACTCGCTTGCCTGGAAAAGTCACGCTAGCAGCAGAAGAAGGAACTCCAAAGACAGCTCCTTGTGCTGCTGCTTAGAGCAGCACCAACCTTCCGTGGGAACAGCTGCTCTTCCCTTGAGGCTCCGAGCTGCAGGGAAGATCACGCTAGATGCAGCACAGGAGACAAGTACAGAGTGCACTGACGTGGCTTACGTGGGCGAAGGCGAAGGTGCAGCACAGCACTGGCTTCGACTTCTCGAGCCTGTTTGCATGCTAGCAGCTGCTGGAAGTTGGCAACGGTGATGCGAGCGTGAACAGGGTGCCGGCATGTCCAGCTGAGAAGGAAGCTTACAGAGCCTCCGTGGCTTGTGCTTGGAGAAGGGCTGCTTCAAGAACGCCTCCTTTGTAGACGCCTCCTTCTGGCTGAGCTCAAGCTGCATGCACTCTGCAACACTGAAGCTGTAAGGAACTGCTTCCGAGCCAGCTTGTGGGATGAAGTCGAAGGGCTGCGCCTTACTTCCTGAAGCAGCAAGAAGAGTCTTCTCGGCGAAATGGGCTTGCGAAGGAGCATTTGGCTGGACTTTGGCAATTCGCTGGCGAGCACCCAGAAGTCCCGTGCTCCGCGCCTTCAATCTTCGCCTGCTGCCGCCTGCAGAGAACTGAAGCCCAGCGAGGGCATTCAGCTTCGCTGCCCATCAGCGTGCACAAGTGCTGGCATGCACAGCGTGCTGTGCACGGATTTGCCTCAGCTGCAGGTAGTAGAATCATTCTCCTTCTGTTTCGATAGGGTCCAAAGTGCCCGTCTAGCTCTCGCTTCGAGAAATGTGCCAGGAAAGCAAGCGCTTGAGTGTTTAGGTGTCCAAGCCTTTCGACAGAGCACAACCGGCTGGCCGACGAGAATGGCTCGTGAAGAGCATGCTTTTGTGCCGCTCCCTGTTTCTGGGCGAGACGACTAGTCGCCTCTTTGGTCTTTACGAGCCTGTCATGTGCGCGGGGGTACTTGGAGCTGCCAAGAACCGTGCAAAGAGCACCGCCATCTGAGGGCGTTGTGCAGGCTGTCAAAGGGGACTGCCCGGCAATGTGGTGCAAAGACAAGTTTCTCCGAGTTGCAGGGGCCAGCGCCGGCAAGCGTGTGCTTCTGGCACGGTTCTCCGTGCGAGACGTAGCCGAGGACCTTTCTGTTCCGATGCGGAGCACAGGAGAGGCAGAGTGTGCTGCCACGTAGCCCGGAGAGGGGACTGTGTATGGGCCAGGCGTGTTTCGGCAGAAGCAGTGCTCTGGTGCGCCCCTCCGCCGGCAGAGCCTTCTGCGCGAGAAGCAGACGGCTGTTCGCCTCCGGGGCAATGAAAGCGCCACTCGCTACGAAAAGCGAAGAACCAAGCTGCCGTGCACACGGCTTGTGTGCGCATCCTACAGGCTGCAGGGAAAGCGGGGCTGCCACTCGCTTGCCTGGAAAAGTCACGCTAGCAGCAGAAGAAGGAACTCCAAAGACAGCTCCTTGTGCTGCTGCTTAGAGCAGCACCAACCTTCCGTGGGAACAGCTGCTCTTCCCTTGAGGCTCCGAGCTGCAGAGAAGATCACGCTAGATGCAGCACAGGAGACAAGTACAGAGTGCACTGACGTGGCTTACGTGGGCGAAGGCGAAGGTGCAGCACAGCACTGGCTTCGACTTCTCGAGCCTGTTTGCATGCTAGCAGCTGCTGGAAGTTGGCAACGGTGATGCGAGCGTGAACAGGGTGCCGGCATGTCCAGCTGAGAAGGAAGCTTACAGAGCCTCCGTGGCTTGTGCTTGGAGAAGGGCTGCTTCAAGAACGCTTCCTTTGTAGACGCCTCCTTCTGGCTGAGCTCAAGCTGCATGCACTCTGCAACACTGAAGCTGTAAGGAACTGCTTCCGAGCCAGCTTGTGGGATGAAGTCGAAGGGCTGCGCCTTACTTCCTGAAGCAGCAAGAAGAGTCTTCTCGGCGAAATGGGCTTGCGAAGGAGCATTTGGCTGGACTTCGGCAATTCGCTGGCGAGCACCCAGAAGTCCCGTGCTCCGCGGCTTCAATCTTCGCCTGCTGCCGCCTGCAGAGAACTGAAGCCCAGCGAGGGCATTCAGCTTCGCTGCCCATCAGCGTGCACAAGTGCTGGCATGCACAGCGTGCTGTGCACGGATTTGCCTCAGCTGCAGGTAGTAGAATCATTCTCCTTCTGTTTCGATAGGGTCCAAAGTGCCCGTCTAGCTCTCGCTTCGAGAAATGTGCCAGGAAAGCAAGCGCTTGAGTGTTTAGGTGTCCAAGCCTTTCGACAGAGCACAACCGGCTGGCCGACGAGAATGGCTCGTGAAGAGCATGCTTTTGTGCCGCTCCCTGTTTCTGGGCGAGACGACTAGTCGCCTCTTTGGTCTTTACGAGCCTGTCATGTGCGCGGGGGTACTTGGAGCTGCCAAGAACCGTGCAAAGAGCACCGCCATCTGAGGGCGTTGTGCAGGCTGTCAAAGGGGACTGCCCGGCAATGTGGTGCAAAGACAAGTTTCTCCGAGTTGCAGGGGCCAGCGCCGGCAAGCGTGTGCTTCTGGCACGGTTCTCCGTGCGAGACGTAGCCGAGGACCTTTCTGTTCCGATGCGGAGCACAGGAGAGGCAGAGTGTGCTGCCACGTAGCCCGGAGAGGGGACTGTGTATGGGCCAGGCGTGTTTCGGCAGAAGCAGTGCTCTGGTGCGCCCCTCCGCCGGCAGAGCCTTCTGCGCGAGAAGCAGACGGCTGTTCGCCTCCGGGGCAATGAAAGCGCCACTCGCTACGAAAAGCGAAGAACCAAGCTGCCGTGCACACGGCTTGTGTGCGCATCCTACAGGCTGCAGGGAAAGCGGGGCTGCCACTCGCTTGCCTGGAAAAGTCACGCTAGCAGCAGAAGAAGGAACTCCAAAGACAGCTCCTTGTGCTGCTGCTTAGAGCAGCACCAACCTTCCGTGGGAACAGCTGCTCTTCCCTTGAGGCTCCGAGCTGCAGAGAAGATCACGCTAGATGCAGCACAGGAGACAAGTACAGAGTGCACTGACGTGGCTTACGTGGGCGAAGGCGAAGGTGCAGCACAGCACTGGCTTCGACTTCTCGAGCCTGTTTGCATGCTAGCAGCTGCTGGAAGTTGGCAACGGTGATGCGAGCGTGAACAGGGTGCCGGCATGTCCAGCTGAGAAGGAAGCTTACAGAGCCTCCGTGGCTTGTGCTTGGAGAAGGGCTGCTTCAAGAACGCCTCCTTTGTAGACGCCTCCTTCTGGCTGAGCTCAAGCTGCATGCACTCTGCAACACTGAAGCTGTAAGGAACTGCTTCCGAGCCAGCTTGTGGGATGAAGTCGAAGGGCTGCTGCGCCTTACTTCCTGAAGCAGCAAGAGTCTTCTCGGCGAAATGTGCTTGCGAAGGAGCATTTGGCTGGACTTCGGCAATTCGCTAGCGAGCACCCAGAAGTCCCGTGCTCCGCGCCTTCAATCTTCGCCTGCTGCCGTCTGCAGAGAACTGAAGCCCAGCGAGGGCATTCAGCTTTGCTGCTCATCAGCGTGCACAGTGCTGGCATGCACAGCGTGCTGTGCACGGATTTGCCTCAGCTGCAGGTAGTAGAATCATTCTCCTTCTGTTCCGATAGGGTCCAAAGTGCCCGTCTAGCTCTCGCTTCGAGAAATGTGCCAGGAAAGCAGCGCTTGAGTGTTTAGGTGTCCAAGCCTTTCGACAGAGCACAACCGGCTGGCCGACGAGAATGGCTCGTGAAGAGCATGCTTTTGTGCCGCTCCCTGTTTCTGGGCGAGACGACTAGTCGCCTCTTTGGTCTTTACGAGCCTGTCATGTGCGCGGGGGTACTTGGAGCTGCCAAGAACCGTGCAAAGAGCACCGCCATCTGAGGGCGTTGTGCAGGCTGTCAAAGGGGACTGCCCGGCAATGTGGTGCAAAGACAAGTTTCTCCGAGTTGCAGGGGCCAGCGCCGGCAAGCGTGTGCTTCTGGCACGGTTCTCCGTGCGAGACGTAGCCGAGGACCTTTCTGTTCCGATGCGGAGCACAGGAGAGGCAGAGTGTGCTGCCACGTAGCCCGGAGAGGGGACTGTGTATGGGCCAGGCGTGTTTCGGCAGAAGCAGTGCTCTGGTGCGCCCCTCCGCCGGCAGAGCCTTCTGCGCGAGAAGCAGAACGGCTGTTCGCCTCCGGGGCAATGAAAGCGCCACTCGCTACGAAAAGCGAAGAACCAAGCTGCCGTGCACACGGCTTGTGTGCGCATCCTACAGGCTGCAGGGAAAGCGGGGCTGCCACTCGCTTGCCTGGAAAAGTCACGCTAGCAGCAGAAGAAGGAACTCCAAAGACAGCTCCTTGTGCTGCTGCTTAGAGCAGCACCAACCTTCCGTGGGAACAGCTGCTCTTCCCTTGAGGCTCCGAGCTGCAGAGAAGATCACGCTAGATGCAGCACAGGAGACAAGTACAGAGTGCACTGACGTGGCTTACGTGGGCGAAGGCGAAGGTGCAGCACAGCACTGGCTTCGACTTCTCGAGCCTGTTTGCATGCTAGCAGCTGCTGGAAGTTGGCAACGGTGATGCGAGCGTGAACAGGGTGCCGGCATGTCCAGCTGAGAAGGAAGCTTACAGAGCCTCCGTGGCTTGTGCTTGGAGAAGGGCTGCTTCAAGAACGCCTCCTTTGTAGACGCCTCCTTCTGGCTGAGCTCAAGCTGCATGCACTCTGCAACACTGAAGCTGTAAGGAACTGCTTCCGAGCCAGCTTGTGGGATGAAGTCGAAGGGCTGCTGCGCCTTACTTCCTGAAGCAGCAAGAAGAGTCTTCTCGGCGAAATGGGCTTGCGAAGGAGCATTTGGCTGGACTTTGGCAATTCGCTAGCGAGCACCCAGAAGTCCCGTGCTCCGCGCCTTCAATCTTCGCCTGCTGCCGTCTGCAGAGAACTGAAGCCCAGCGAGGGCATTCAGCTTTGCTGCTCATCAGCGTGCACAGTGCTGGCATGCACAGCGTGCTGTGCACGGATTTGCCTCAGCTGCAGGTAGTAGAATCATTCTCCTTCTGTTCCGATAGGGTCCAAAGTGCCCGTCTAGCTCTCGCTTCGAGAAATGTGCCAGGAAAGCAGCGCTTGAGTGTTTAGGTGTCCAAGCCTTTCGACAGAGCACAACCGGCTGGCCGACGAGAATGGCTCGTGAAGAGCATGCTTTTGTGCCGCTCCCTGTTTCTGGGCGAGACGACTAGTCGCCTCTTTGGTCTTTACGAGCCTGTCATGTGCGCGGGGGTACTTGGAGCTGCCAAGAACCGTGCAAAGAGCACCGCCATCTGAGGGCGTTGTGCAGGCTGTCAAAGGGGACTGCCCGGCAATGTGGTGCAAAGACAAGTTTCTCCGAGTTGCAGGGGCCAGCGCCGGCAAGCGTGTGCTTCTGGCACGGTTCTCCGTGCGAGACGTAGCCGAGGACCTTTCTGTTCCGATGCGGAGCACAGGAGAGGCAGAGTGTGCTGCCACGTAGCCCGGAGAGGGGACTGTGTATGGGCCAGGCGTGTTTCGGCAGAAGCAGTGCTCTGGTGCGCCCCTCCGCCGGCAGAGCCTTCTGCGCGAGAAGCAGAACGGCTGTTCGCCTCCGGGGCAATGAAAGCGCCACTCGCTACGAAAAGCGAAGAACCAAGCTGCCGTGCACACGGCTTGTGTGCGCATCCTACAGGCTGCAGGGAAAGCGGGGCTGCCACTCGCTTGCCTGGAAAAGTCACGCTAGCAGCAGAAGAAGGAACTCCAAAGACAGCTCCTTGTGCTGCTGCTTAGAGCAGCACCAACCTTCCGTGGGAACAGCTGCTCTTCCCTTGAGGCTCCGAGCTGCAGGGAAGATCACGCTAGATGCAGCACAGGAGACAAGTACAGAGTGCACTGACGTGGCTTACGTGGGCGAAGGCGAAGGTGCAGCACAGCACTGGCTTCGACTTCTCGAGCCTGTTTGCATGCTAGCAGCTGCTGGAAGTTGGCAACGGTGATGCGAGCGTGAACAGGGTGCCGGCATGTCCAGCTGAGAAGGAAGCTTACAGAGCCTCCGTGGCTTGTGCTTGGAGAAGGGCTGCTTCAAGAACGCCTCCTTTGTAGACGCCTCCTTCTGGCTGAGCTCAAGCTGCATGCACTCTGCAACACTGAAGCTGTAAGGAACTGCTTCCGAGCCAGCTTGTGGGATGAAGTCGAAGGGCTGCGCCTTACTTCCTGAAGCAGCAAGAAGAGTCTTCTCGGCGAAATGGGCTTGCGAAGGAGCATTTGGCTGGACTTCGGCAATTCGCTGGCGAGCACCCAGAAGTCCCGTGCTCCGCGGCTTCAATCTTCGCCTGCTGCCGCCTGCAGAGAACTGAAGCCCAGCGAGGGCATTCAGCTTCGCTGCCCATCAGCGTGCACAAGTGCTGGCATGCACAGCGTGCTGTGCACGGATTTGCCTCAGCTGCAGGTAGTAGAATCATTCTCCTTCTGTTTCGATAGGGTCCAAAGTGCCCGTCTAGCTCTCGCTTCGAGAAATGTGCCAGGAAAGCAGCGCTTGAGTGTTTAGGTGTCCAAGCCTTTCGACAGAGCACAACCGGCTGGCCGACGAGAATGGCTCGTGAAGAGCATGCTTTTGTGCCGCTCCCTGTTTCTGGGCGAGACGACTAGTCGCCTCTTTGGTCTTTACGAGCCTGTCATGTGCGCGGGGGTACTTGGAGCTGCCAAGAACCGTGCAAAGAGCACCGCCATCTGAGGGCGTTGTGCAGGCTGTCAAAGGGGACTGCCCGGCAATGTGGTGCAAAGACAAGTTTCTCCGAGTTGCAGGGGCCAGCGCCGGCAAGCGTGTGCTTCTGGCACGGTTCTCCGTGCGAGACGTAGCCGAGGACCTTTCTGTTCCGATGCGGAGCACAGGAGAGGCAGAGTGTGCTGCCACGTAGCCCGGAGAGGGGACTATGTATGGGCCAGGCGTGTTTCGGCAGAAGCAGTGCTCTGGTGCGCCCCTCCGCCGGCAGAGCCTTCTGCGCGAGAAGCAGAACGGCTGTTCGCCTCCGGGGCAATGAAAGCGCCACTCGCTACGAAAAGCGAAGAACCAAGCTGCCGTGCACACGGCTTGTGTGCGCATCCTACAGGCTGCAGGGAAAGCGGGGCTGCCACTCGCTTGCCTGGAAAAGTCACGCTAGCAGCAGAAGAAGGAACTCCAAAGACAGCTCCTTGTGCTGCTGCTTAGAGCAGCACCAACCTTCCGTGGGAACAGCTGCTCTTCCCTTGAGGCTCCGAGCTGCAGAGAAGATCACGCTAGATGCAGCACAGGAGACAAGTACAGAGTGCACTGACGTGCCTTACGTGGGCGAAGGCGAAGGTGCAGCACAGCACTGGCTTTGACTTCTCGAGCCTGTTTGCATGCTAGCAGCTGCTGGAAGTTGGCGACGGTGATGCGAGCGTGAACAGTGTGCCGGCATGTCCAGCTGAGAAGGAAGCTACAGAGCCTCCGTGGCTTGTGCTTGGAGAAGGGCTGCTTCAAGAACGCCTCCTTTGTAGACGCCTCCTTCTGGCTGAGCTCAAGCTGCATGCACTCTGCAACACTGAAGCTGTAAGGAACTGCTTCCGAGCCAGCTTGTGGGATGAAGTCGAAGGGCTGCTGCGCCTTACTTCCTGAAGCAGCAAGAGTCTTCTCGGCGAAATGGGCTTGCGAAGGAGCATTTGGCTGGACTTTGGCAATTCGCTAGCGAGCACCCAGAAGTCCCGTGCTCCGCGCCTTCAATCTTCGCCTGCTGCCGTCTGCAGAGAACTGAAGCCCAGCGAGGGCATTCAGCTTTGCTGCCCATCAGCGTGCACAGTGCTGGCATGCACAGCGTGCTGTGCACGGATTTGCCTCAGCTGCAGGTAGTAGAATCATTCTCCTTCTGTTCCGATAGGGTCCAAAGTGCCCGTCTAGCTCTCGCTTCGAGAAATGTGCCAGGAAAGCAGCGCTTGAGTGTTTAGGTGTCCAAGCCTTTCGACAGAGCACAACCGGCTGGCCGACGAGAATGGCTCGTGAAGAGCATGCTTTTGTGCCGCTCCCTGTTTCTGGGCGAGACGACTAGTCGCCTCTTTGGTCTTTACGAGCCTGTCATGTGCGCGGGGGTACTTGGAGCTGCCAAGAACCGTGCAAAGAGCACCGCCATCTGAGGGCGTTGTGCAGGCTGTCAAAGGGGACTGCCCGGCAATGTGGTGCAAAGACAAGTTTCTCCGAGTTGCAGGGGCCAGCGCCGGCAAGCGTGTGCTTCTGGCACGGTTCTCCGTGCGAGACGTAGCCGAGGACCTTTCTGTTCCGATGCGGAGCACAGGAGAGGCAGAGTGTGCTGCCACGTAGCCCGGAGAGGGGACTGTGTATGGGCCAGGCGTGTTTCGGCAGAAGCAGTGCTCTGGTGCGCCCCTCCGCCGGCAGAGCCTTCTGCGCGAGAAGCAGAACGGCTGTTCGCCTCCGGGGCAATGAAAGCGCCACTCGCTACGAAAAGCGAAGAACCAAGCTGCCGTGCACACGGCTTGTGTGCGCATCCTACAGGCTGCAGGGAAAGCGGGGCTGCCACTCGCTTGCCTGGAAAAGTCACGCTAGCAGCAGAAGAAGGAACTCCAAAGACAGCTCCTTGTGCTGCTGCTTAGAGCAGCACCAACCTTCCGTGGGAACAGCTGCTCTTCCCTTGAGGCTCCGAGCTGCAGAGAAGATCACGCTAGATGCAGCACAGGAGACAAGTACAGAGTGCACTGACGTGGCTTACGTGGGCGAAGGCGAAGGTGCAGCACAGCACTGGCTTCGACTTCTCGAGCCTGTTTGCATGCTAGCAGCTGCTGGAAGTTGGCAACGGTGATGCGAGCGTGAACAGGGTGCCGGCATGTCCAGCTGAGAAGGAAGCTTACAGAGCCTCCGTGGCTTGTGCTTGGAGAAGGGCTGCTTCAAGAACGCCTCCTTTGTAGACGCCTCCTTCTGGCTGAGCTCAAGCTGCATGCACTCTGCAACACTGAAGCTGTAAGGAACTGCTTCCGAGCCAGCTTGTGGGATGAAGTCGAAGGGCTGCTGCGCCTTACTTCCTGAAGCAGCAAGAGTCTTCTCGGCGAAATGGGCTTGCGAAGGAGCATTTGGCTGGACTTTGGCAATTCGCTAGCGAGCACCCAGAAGTCCCGTGCTCCGCGCCTTCAATCTTCGCCTGCTGCCGTCTGCAGAGAACTGAAGCCCAGCGAGGGCATTCAGCTTTGCTGCCCATCAGCGTGCACAGTGCTGGCATGCACAGCGTGCTGTGCACGGATTTGCCTCAGCTGCAGGTAGTAGAATCATTCTCCTTCTGTTCCGATAGGGTCCAAAGTGCCCGTCTAGCTCTCGCTTCGAGAAATGTGCCAGGAAAGCAGCGCTTGAGTGTTTAGGTGTCCAAGCCTTTCGACAGAGCACAACCGGCTGGCCGACGAGAATGGCTCGTGAAGAGCATGCTTTTTTGCTGCTCCCTGTTTCTGGGCGAGACGACTAGTCGCCTCTTTGGTCTTTACGAGCCTGTCATGTGCGCGGGGGTACTTGGAGCTGCCAAGAACCGTGCAAAGAGCACCGCCATCTGAGGGCGTTGTGCAGGCTGTCAAAGGGGACTGCCCGGCAATGTGGTGCAAAGACAAGTTTCTCCGAGTTGCAGGGGCCAGCGCCGGCAAGCGTGTGCTTCTGGCACGGTTCTCCGTGCGAGACGTAGCCGAGGACCTTTCTGTTCCGATGCGGAGCACAGGAGAGGCAGAGTGTGCTGCCACGTAGCCCGGAGAGGGGACTGTGTATGGGCCAGGCGTGTTTCGGCAGAAGCAGTGCTCTGGTGCGCCCCTCCGCCGGCAGAGCCTTCTGCGCGAGAAGCAGAACGGCTGTTCGCCTCCGGGGCAATGAAAGCGCCACTCGCTACGAAAAGCGAAGAACCAAGCTGCCGTGCACACGGCTTGTGTGCGCATCCTACAGGCTGCAGGGAAAGCGGGGCTGCCACTCGCTTGCCTGGAAAAGTCACGCTAGCAGCAGAAGAAGGAACTCCAAAGACAGCTCCTTGTGCTGCTGCTTAGAGCAGCACCAACCTTCCGTGGGAACAGCTGCTCTTCCCTT
The DNA here is from genome assembly GCF_020740725.1 of Corvus hawaiiensis. Taxonomy (NCBI): domain Eukaryota; kingdom Metazoa; phylum Chordata; class Aves; order Passeriformes; family Corvidae; genus Corvus; species Corvus hawaiiensis. The sequence goes on along the minus strand of NC_063220.1, from coordinate 34,689,371 downwards.
GAGGCTCCGAGCTGCAGAGAAGATCACGCTAGATGCAGCACAGGAGACAAGTACAGAGTGCACTGACGTGGCTTACGTGGGCGAAGGCGAAGGTGCAGCACAGCACTGGCTTTGACTTCTCGAGCCTGTTTGCATGCTAGCAGCTGCTGGAAGTTGTCGACGGTAATGCGAGCGTGAACAGTGTGCCGGCATGTCCAGCTGAGAAGGAAGCTACAGAGCCTCCGTGGCTTGTGCTTGGAGAAGGGCTGCTTCAAGAACGCCTCCTTTGTAGACGCCTCCTTCTGGCTGAGCTCAAGCTGCATGCACTCTGCAACACTGAAGCTGTAAGGAACTGCTTCCGAGCCAGCTTGTGGGATGAAGTCGAAGGGCTGCTGCGCCTTACTTCCTGAAGCAGCAAGAGTCTTCTCGGCGAAATGTGCTTGCGAAGGAGCATTTGGCTGGACTTTGGCAATTCGCTAGCGAGCACCCAGAAGTCCCGTGCTCCGCGCCTTCAATCTTCGCCTGCTGCCGTCTGCAGAGAACTGAAGCCCAGCGAGGGCATTCAGCTTTGCTGCTCATCAGCGTGCACAGTGCTGGCATGCACAGCGTGCTGTGCACGGATTTGCCTCAGCTGCAGGTAGTAGAATCATTCTCCTTCTGTTTCGATAGGGTCCAAAGTGCCCGTCTAGCTCTCGCTTCGAGAAATGTGCCAGGAAAGCAGCGCTTGAGTGTTTAGGTGTCCAAGCCTTTCGACAGAGCACAACCGGCTGGCCGACGAGAATGGCTCGTGAAGAGCATGCTTTTGTGCCGCTCCCTGTTTCTGGGCGAGACGACTAGTCGCCTCTTTGGTCTTTACGAGCCTGTCATGTGCGCGGGGGTACTTGGAGCTGCCAAGAACCGTGCAAAGAGCACCGCCATCTGAGGGCGTTGTGCAGGCTGTCAAAGGGGACTGCCCGGCAATGTGGTGCAAAGACAAGTTTCTCCGAGTTGCAGGGGCCAGCGCCGGCAAGCGTGTGCTTCTGGCACGGTTCTCCGTGCGAGACGTAGCCGAGGACCTTTCTGTTCCGATGCGGAGCACAGGAGAGGCAGAGTGTGCTGCCACGTAGCCCGGAGAGGGGACTGTGTATGGGCCAGGCGTGTTTCGGCAGAAGCAGTGCTCTGGTGCGCCCCTCCGCCGGCAGAGCCTTCTGCGCGAGAAGCAGAACGGCTGTTCGCCTCCGGGGCAATGAAAGCGCCACTCGCTACGAAAAGCGAAGAACCAAGCTGCCGTGCACACGGCTTGTGTGCGCATCCTACAGGCTGCAGGGAAAGCGGGGCTGCCACTCGCTTGCCTGGAAAAGTCACGCTAGCAGCAGAAGAAGGAACTCCAAAGACAGCTCCTTGTGCTGCTGCTTAGAGCAGCACCAACCTTCCGTGGGAACAGCTGCTCTTCCCTTGAGGCTCCGAGCTGCAGAGAAGATCACGCTAGATGCAGCACAGGAGACAAGTACAGAGTGCACTGACGTGGCTTACGTGGGCGAAGGCGAAGGTGCAGCACAGCACTGGCTTTGACTTCTCGAGCCTGTTTGCATGCTAGCAGCTGCTGGAAGTTGGCGACGGTAATGCGAGCGTGAACAGTGTGCCGGCATGTCCAGCTGAGAAGGAAGCTTACAGAGCCTCCGTGGCTTGTGCTTGGAGAAGGGCTGCTTCAAGAACGCCTCCTTTGTAGACGCCTCCTTCTGGCTGAGCTCAAGCTGCATGCACTCTGCAACACTGAAGCTGTAAGGAACTGCTTCCGAGCCAGCTTGTGGGATGAAGTCGAAGGGCTGCTGCGCCTTACTTCCTGAAGCAGCAAGAGTCTTCTCGGCGAAATGTGCTTGCGAAGGAGCATTTGGCTGGACTTTGGCAATTCGCTAGCGAGCACCCAGAAGTCCCGTGCTCCGCGCCTTCAATCTTCGCCTGCTGCCGTCTGCAGAGAACTGAAGCCCAGCGAGGGCATTCAGCTTTGCTGCTCATCAGCGTGCACAGTGCTGGCATGCACAGCGTGCTGTGCACGGATTTGCCTCAGCTGCAGGTAGTAGAATCATTCTCCTTCTGTTCCGATAGGGTCCAAAGTGCCCGTCTAGCTCTCGCTTCGAGAAATGTGCCAGGAAAGCAGCGCTTGAGTGTTTAGGTGTCCAAGCCTTTCGACAGAGCACAACCGGCTGGCCGACGAGAATGGCTCGTGAAGAGCATGCTTTTGTGCCGCTCCCTGTTTCTGGGCGAGACGACTAGTCGCCTCTTTGGTCTTTACGAGCCTGTCATGTGCGCGGGGGTACTTGGAGCTGCCAAGAACCGTGCAAAGAGCACCGCCATCTGAGGGCGTTGTGCAGGCTGTGAAAGGGGACTGCCCGGCAATGTGGTGCAAAGACAAGTTTCTCCGAGTTGCAGGGGCCAGCGCCGGCAAGCGTGTGCTTCTGGCACGGTTCTCCGTGCGAGACGTAGCCGAGGACCTTTCTGTTCCGATGCGGAGCACAGGAGAGGCAGAGTGTGCTGCCACGTAGCCCGGAGAGGGGACTGTGTATGGGCCAGGCGTGTTTCGGCAGAAGCAGTGCTCTGGTGCGCCCCTCCGCCGGCAGAGCCTTCTGCGCGAGAAGCAGACGGCTGTTCGCCTCCGGGGCAATGAAAGCGCCACTCGCTACGAAAAGCGAAGAACCAAGCTGCCGTGCACACGGCTTGTGTGCGCATCCTACAGGCTGCAGGGAAAGCGGGGCTGCCACTCGCTTGCCTGGAAAAGTCACGCTAGCAGCAGAAGAAGGAACTCCAAAGACAGCTCCTTGTGCTGCTGCTTAGAGCAGCACCAACCTTCCGTGGGAACAGCTGCTCTTCCCTTGAGGCTCCGAGCTGCAGAGAAGATCACGCTAGATGCAGCACAGGAGACAAGTACAGAGTGCACTGACGTGGCTTACGTGGGCGAAGGCGAAGGTGCAGCACAGCACTGGCTTCGACTTCTCGAGCCTGTTTGCATGCTAGCAGCTGCTGGAAGTTGGCAACGGTGATGCGAGCGTGAACAGGGTGCCGGCATGTCCAGCTGAGAAGGAAGCTTACAGAGCCTCCGTGGCTTGTGCTTGGAGAAGGGCTGCTTCAAGAACGCCTCCTTTGTAGACGCCTCCTTCTGGCTGAGCTCAAGCTGCATGCACTCTGCAACACTGAAGCTGTAAGGAACTGCTTCCGAGCCAGCTTGTGGGATGAAGTCGAAGGGCTGCTGCGCCTTACTTCCTGAAGCAGCAAGAGTCTTCTCGGCGAAATGGGCTTGCGAAGGAGCATTTGGCTGGACTTTGGCAATTCGCTAGCGAGCACCCAGAAGTCCCGTGCTCCGCGCCTTCAATCTTCGCCTGCTGCCGTCTGCAGAGAACTGAAGCCCAGCGAGGGCATTCAGCTTTGCTGCCCATCAGCGTGCACAGTGCTGGCATGCACAGCGTGCTGTGCACGGATTTGCCTCAGCTGCAGGTAGTAGAATCATTCTCCTTCTGTTCCGATAGGGTCCAAAGTGCCCGTCTAGCTCTCGCTTCGAGAAATGTGCCAGGAAAGCAGCGCTTGAGTGTTTAGGTGTCCAAGCCTTTCGACAGAGCACAACCGGCTGGCCGACGAGAATGGCTCGTGAAGAGCATGCTTTTTTGCTGCTCCCTGTTTCTGGGCGAGACGACTAGTCGCCTCTTTGGTCTTTACGAGCCTGTCATGTGCGCGGGGGTACTTGGAGCTGCCAAGAACCGTGCAAAGAGCACCGCCATCTGAGGGCGTTGTGCAGGCTGTCAAAGGGGACTGCCCGGCAATGTGGTGCAAAGACAAGTTTCTCCGAGTTGCAGGGGCCAGCGCCGGCAAGCGTGTGCTTCTGGCACGGTTCTCCGTGCGAGACGTAGCCGAGGACCTTTCTGTTCCGATGCGGAGCACAGGAGAGGCAGAGTGTGCTGCCACGTAGCCCGGAGAGGGGACTGTGTATGGGCCAGGCGTGTTTCGGCAGAAGCAGTGCTCTGGTGCGCCCCTCCGCCGGCAGAGCCTTCTGCGCGAGAAGCAGAACGGCTGTTCGCCTCCGGGGCAATGAAAGCGCCACTCGCTACGAAAAGCGAAGAACCAAGCTGCCGTGCACACGGCTTGTGTGCGCATCCTACAGGCTGCAGGGAAAGCGGGGCTGCCACTCGCTTGCCTGGAAAAGTCACGCTAGCAGCAGAAGAAGGAACTCCAAAGACAGCTCCTTGTGCTGCTGCTTAGAGCAGCACCAACCTTCCGTGGGAACAGCTGCTCTTCCCTTGAGGCTCCGAGCTGCAGAGAAGATCACGCTAGATGCAGCACAGGAGACAAGTACAGAGTGCACTGACGTGCCTTACGTGGGCGAAGGCGAAGGTGCAGCACAGCACTGGCTTTGACTTCTCGAGCCTGTTTGCATGCTAGCAGCTGCTGGAAGTTGGCGACGGTAATGCGAGCGTGAACAGTGTGCCGGCATGTCCAGCTGAGAAGGAAGCTACAGAGCCTCCGTGGCTTGTGCTTGGAGAAGGGCTGCTTCAAGAACGCCTCCTTTGTAGACGCCTCCTTCTGGCTGAGCTCAAGCTGCATGCACTCTGCAACACTGAAGCTGTAAGGAACTGCTTCCGAGCCAGCTTGTGGGATGAAGTCGAAGGGCTGCTGCGCCTTACTTCCTGAAGCAGCAAGAGTCTTCTCGGCGAAATGTGCTTGCGAAGGAGCATTTGGCTGGACTTTGGCAATTCGCTAGCGAGCACCCAGAAGTCCCGTGCTCCGCGCCTTCAATCTTCGCCTGCTGCCGTCTGCAGAGAACTGAAGCCCAGCGAGGGCATTCAGCTTTGCTGCTCATCAGCGTGCACAGTGCTGGCATGCACAGCGTGCTGTGCACGGATTTGCCTCAGCTGCAGGTAGTAGAATCATTCTCCTTCTGTTTCGATAGGGTCCAAAGTGCCCGTCTAGCTCTCGCTTCGAGAAATGTGCCAGGAAAGCAGCGCTTGAGTGTTTAGGTGTCCAAGCCTTTCGACAGAGCACAACCGGCTGGCCGACGAGAATGGCTCGTGAAGAGCATGCTTTTTTGCTGCTCCCTGTTTCTGGGCGAGACGACTAGTCGCCTCTTTGGTCTTTACGAGCCTGTCATGTGCGCGGGGGTACTTGGAGCTGCCAAGAACCGTGCAAAGAGCACCGCCATCTGAGGGCGTTGTGCAGGCTGTCAAAGGGGACTGCCCGGCAATGTGGTGCAAAGACAAGTTTCTCCGAGTTGCAGGGGCCAGCGCCGGCAAGCGTGTGCTTCTGGCACGGTTCTCCGTGCGAGACGTAGCCGAGGACCTTTCTGTTCCGATGCGGAGCACAGGAGAGGCAGTGTGTGCTGCCACGTAGCCCGGAGAGGGGACTGTGTATGGGCCAGGCGTGTTTCGGCAGAAGCAGTGCTCTGGTGCGCCCCTCCGCCGGCAGAGCCTTCTGCGCGAGAAGCAGAACGGCTGTTCGCCTCCGGGGCAATGAAAGCGCCACTCGCTACGAAAAGCGAAGAACCAAGCTGCCGTGCACACGGCTTGTGTGCGCATCCTACAGGCTGCAGGGAAAGCGGGGCTGCCACTCGCTTGCCTGGAAAAGTCACGCTAGCAGCAGAAGAAGGAACTCCAAAGACAGCTCCTTGTGCTGCTGCTTAGAGCAGCACCAACCTTCCGTGGGAACAGCTGCTCTTCCCTTGAGGCTCCGAGCTGCAGAGAAGATCACGCTAGATGCAGCACAGGAGACAAGTACAGAGTGCACTGACGTGGCTTACGTGGGCGAAGGCGAAGGTGCAGCACAGCACTGGCTTTGACTTCTCGAGCCTGTTTGCATGCTAGCAGCTGCTGGAAGTTGGCGACGGTAATGCGAGCGTGAACAGTGTGCCGGCATGTCCAGCTGAGAAGGAAGCTACAGAGCCTCCGTGGCTTGTGCTTGGAGAAGGGCTGCTTCAAGAACGCCTCCTTTGTAGACGCCTCCTTCTGGCTGAGCTCAAGCTGCATGCACTCTGCAACACTGAAGCTGTAAGGAACTGCTTCCGAGCCAGCTTGTGGGATGAAGTCGAAGGGCTGCTGCGCCTTACTTCCTGAAGCAGCAAGAGTCTTCTCGGCGAAATGTGCTTGCGAAGGAGCATTTGGCTGGACTTTGGCAATTCGCTAGCGAGCACCCAGAAGTCCCGTGCTCCGCGCCTTCAATCTTCGCCTGCTGCCGTCTGCAGAGAACTGAAGCCCAGCGAGGGCATTCAGCTTTGCTGCTCATCAGCGTGCACAGTGCTGGCATGCACAGCGTGCTGTGCACGGATTTGCCTCAGCTGCAGGTAGTAGAATCATTCTCCTTCTGTTCCGATAGGGTCCAAAGTGCCCGTCTAGCTCTCGCTTCGAGAAATGTGCCAGGAAAGCAGCGCTTGAGTGTTTAGGTGTCCAAGCCTTTCGACAGAGCACAACCGGCTGGCCGACGAGAATGGCTCGTGAAGAGCATGCTTTTGTGCCGCTCCCTGTTTCTGGGCGAGACGACTAGTCGCCTCTTTGGTCTTTACGAGCCTGTCATGTGCGCGGGGGTACTTGGAGCTGCCAAGAACCGTGCAAAGAGCACCGCCATCTGAGGGCGTTGTGCAGGCTGTCAAAGGGGACTGCCCGGCAATGTGGTGCAAAGACAAGTTTCTCCGAGTTGCAGGGGCCAGCGCCGGCAAGCGTGTGCTTCTGGCACGGTTCTCCGTGCGAGACGTAGCCGAGGACCTTTCTGTTCCGATGCGGAGCACAGGAGAGGCAGAGTGTGCTGCCACGTAGCCCGGAGAGGGGACTGTGTATGGGCCAGGCGTGTTTCGGCAGAAGCAGTGCTCTGGTGCGCCCCTCCGCCGGCAGAGCCTTCTGCGCGAGAAGCAGACGGCTGTTCGCCTCCGGGGCAATGAAAGCGCCACTCGCTACGAAAAGCGAAGAACCAAGCTGCCGTGCACACGGCTTGTGTGCGCATCCTACAGGCTGCAGGGAAAGCGGGGCTGCCACTCGCTTGCCTGGAAAAGTCACGCTAGCAGCAGAAGAAGGAACTCCAAAGACAGCTCCTTGTGCTGCTGCTTAGAGCAGCACCAACCTTCCGTGGGAACAGCTGCTCTTCCCTTGAGGCTCCGAGCTGCAGGGAAGATCACGCTAGATGCAGCACAGGAGACAAGTACAGAGTGCACTGACGTGGCTTACGTGGGCGAAGGCGAAGGTGCAGCACAGCACTGGCTTCGACTTCTCGAGCCTGTTTGCATGCTAGCAGCTGCTGGAAGTTGGCAACGGTGATGCGAGCGTGAACAGGGTGCCGGCATGTCCAGCTGAGAAGGAAGCTTACAGAGCCTCCGTGGCTTGTGCTTGGAGAAGGGCTGCTTCAAGAACGCCTCCTTTGTAGACGCCTCCTTCTGGCTGAGCTCAAGCTGCATGCACTCTGCAACACTGAAGCTGTAAGGAACTGCTTCCGAGCCAGCTTGTGGGATGAAGTCGAAGGGCTGCGCCTTACTTCCTGAAGCAGCAAGAAGAGTCTTCTCGGCGAAATGGGCTTGCGAAGGAGCATTTGGCTGGACTTTGGCAATTCGCTGGCGAGCACCCAGAAGTCCCGTGCTCCGCGCCTTCAATCTTCGCCTGCTGCCGCCTGCAGAGAACTGAAGCCCAGCGAGGGCATTCAGCTTCGCTGCCCATCAGCGTGCACAAGTGCTGGCATGCACAGCGTGCTGTGCACGGATTTGCCTCAGCTGCAGGTAGTAGAATCATTCTCCTTCTGTTTCGATAGGGTCCAAAGTGCCCGTCTAGCTCTCGCTTCGAGAAATGTGCCAGGAAAGCAAGCGCTTGAGTGTTTAGGTGTCCAAGCCTTTCGACAGAGCACAACCGGCTGGCCGACGAGAATGGCTCGTGAAGAGCATGCTTTTGTGCCGCTCCCTGTTTCTGGGCGAGACGACTAGTCGCCTCTTTGGTCTTTACGAGCCTGTCATGTGCGCGGGGGTACTTGGAGCTGCCAAGAACCGTGCAAAGAGCACCGCCATCTGAGGGCGTTGTGCAGGCTGTCAAAGGGGACTGCCCGGCAATGTGGTGCAAAGACAAGTTTCTCCGAGTTGCAGGGGCCAGCGCCGGCAAGCGTGTGCTTCTGGCACGGTTCTCCGTGCGAGACGTAGCCGAGGACCTTTCTGTTCCGATGCGGAGCACAGGAGAGGCAGAGTGTGCTGCCACGTAGCCCGGAGAGGGGACTGTGTATGGGCCAGGCGTGTTTCGGCAGAAGCAGTGCTCTGGTGCGCCCCTCCGCCGGCAGAGCCTTCTGCGCGAGAAGCAGACGGCTGTTCGCCTCCGGGGCAATGAAAGCGCCACTCGCTACGAAAAGCGAAGAACCAAGCTGCCGTGCACACGGCTTGTGTGCGCATCCTACAGGCTGCAGGGAAAGCGGGGCTGCCACTCGCTTGCCTGGAAAAGTCACGCTAGCAGCAGAAGAAGGAACTCCAAAGACAGCTCCTTGTGCTGCTGCTTAGAGCAGCACCAACCTTCCGTGGGAACAGCTGCTCTTCCCTTGAGGCTCCGAGCTGCAGAGAAGATCACGCTAGATGCAGCACAGGAGACAAGTACAGAGTGCACTGACGTGGCTTACGTGGGCGAAGGCGAAGGTGCAGCACAGCACTGGCTTCGACTTCTCGAGCCTGTTTGCATGCTAGCAGCTGCTGGAAGTTGGCAACGGTGATGCGAGCGTGAACAGGGTGCCGGCATGTCCAGCTGAGAAGGAAGCTTACAGAGCCTCCGTGGCTTGTGCTTGGAGAAGGGCTGCTTCAAGAACGCTTCCTTTGTAGACGCCTCCTTCTGGCTGAGCTCAAGCTGCATGCACTCTGCAACACTGAAGCTGTAAGGAACTGCTTCCGAGCCAGCTTGTGGGATGAAGTCGAAGGGCTGCGCCTTACTTCCTGAAGCAGCAAGAAGAGTCTTCTCGGCGAAATGGGCTTGCGAAGGAGCATTTGGCTGGACTTCGGCAATTCGCTGGCGAGCACCCAGAAGTCCCGTGCTCCGCGGCTTCAATCTTCGCCTGCTGCCGCCTGCAGAGAACTGAAGCCCAGCGAGGGCATTCAGCTTCGCTGCCCATCAGCGTGCACAAGTGCTGGCATGCACAGCGTGCTGTGCACGGATTTGCCTCAGCTGCAGGTAGTAGAATCATTCTCCTTCTGTTTCGATAGGGTCCAAAGTGCCCGTCTAGCTCTCGCTTCGAGAAATGTGCCAGGAAAGCAAGCGCTTGAGTGTTTAGGTGTCCAAGCCTTTCGACAGAGCACAACCGGCTGGCCGACGAGAATGGCTCGTGAAGAGCATGCTTTTGTGCCGCTCCCTGTTTCTGGGCGAGACGACTAGTCGCCTCTTTGGTCTTTACGAGCCTGTCATGTGCGCGGGGGTACTTGGAGCTGCCAAGAACCGTGCAAAGAGCACCGCCATCTGAGGGCGTTGTGCAGGCTGTCAAAGGGGACTGCCCGGCAATGTGGTGCAAAGACAAGTTTCTCCGAGTTGCAGGGGCCAGCGCCGGCAAGCGTGTGCTTCTGGCACGGTTCTCCGTGCGAGACGTAGCCGAGGACCTTTCTGTTCCGATGCGGAGCACAGGAGAGGCAGAGTGTGCTGCCACGTAGCCCGGAGAGGGGACTGTGTATGGGCCAGGCGTGTTTCGGCAGAAGCAGTGCTCTGGTGCGCCCCTCCGCCGGCAGAGCCTTCTGCGCGAGAAGCAGACGGCTGTTCGCCTCCGGGGCAATGAAAGCGCCACTCGCTACGAAAAGCGAAGAACCAAGCTGCCGTGCACACGGCTTGTGTGCGCATCCTACAGGCTGCAGGGAAAGCGGGGCTGCCACTCGCTTGCCTGGAAAAGTCACGCTAGCAGCAGAAGAAGGAACTCCAAAGACAGCTCCTTGTGCTGCTGCTTAGAGCAGCACCAACCTTCCGTGGGAACAGCTGCTCTTCCCTTGAGGCTCCGAGCTGCAGAGAAGATCACGCTAGATGCAGCACAGGAGACAAGTACAGAGTGCACTGACGTGGCTTACGTGGGCGAAGGCGAAGGTGCAGCACAGCACTGGCTTCGACTTCTCGAGCCTGTTTGCATGCTAGCAGCTGCTGGAAGTTGGCAACGGTGATGCGAGCGTGAACAGGGTGCCGGCATGTCCAGCTGAGAAGGAAGCTTACAGAGCCTCCGTGGCTTGTGCTTGGAGAAGGGCTGCTTCAAGAACGCCTCCTTTGTAGACGCCTCCTTCTGGCTGAGCTCAAGCTGCATGCACTCTGCAACACTGAAGCTGTAAGGAACTGCTTCCGAGCCAGCTTGTGGGATGAAGTCGAAGGGCTGCTGCGCCTTACTTCCTGAAGCAGCAAGAGTCTTCTCGGCGAAATGTGCTTGCGAAGGAGCATTTGGCTGGACTTCGGCAATTCGCTGGCGAGCACCCAGAAGTCCCGTGCTCCGCGCCTTCAATCTTCGCCTGCTGCCGTCTGCAGAGAACTGAAGCCCAGCGAGGGCATTCAGCTTTGCTGCTCATCAGCGTGCACAGTGCTGGCATGCACAGCGTGCTGTGCACGGATTTGCCTCAGCTGCAGGTAGTAGAATCATTCTCCTTCTGTTCCGATAGGGTCCAAAGTGCCCGTCTAGCTCTCGCTTCGAGAAATGTGCCAGGAAAGCAGCGCTTGAGTGTTTAGGTGTCCAAGCCTTTCGACAGAGCACAACCGGCTGGCCGACGAGAATGGCTCGTGAAGAGCATGCTTTTGTGCCGCTCCCTGTTTCTGGGCGAGACGACTAGTCGCCTCTTTGGTCTTTACGAGCCTGTCATGTGCGCGGGGGTACTTGGAGCTGCCAAGAACCGTGCAAAGAGCACCGCCATCTGAGGGCGTTGTGCAGGCTGTCAAAGGGGACTGCCCGGCAATGTGGTGCAAAGACAAGTTTCTCCGAGTTGCAGGGGCCAGCGCCGGCAAGCGTGTGCTTCTGGCACGGTTCTCCGTGCGAGACGTAGCCGAGGACCTTTCTGTTCCGATGCGGAGCACAGGAGAGGCAGAGTGTGCTGCCACGTAGCCCGGAGAGGGGACTGTGTATGGGCCAGGCGTGTTTCGGCAGAAGCAGTGCTCTGGTGCGCCCCTCCGCCGGCAGAGCCTTCTGCGCGAGAAGCAGAACGGCTGTTCGCCTCCGGAGCAATGAAAGCGCCACTCGCTACGAAAAGCGAAGAACCAAGCTGCCGTGCACACGGCTTGTGTGCGCATCCTACAGGCTGCAGGGAAAGCGGGGCTGCCACTCGCTTGCCTGGAAAAGTCACGCTAGCAGCAGAAGAAGGAACTCCAAAGACAGCTCCTTGTGCTGCTGCTTAGAGCAGCACCAACCTTCCGTGGGAACAGCTGCTCTTCCCTTGAGGCTCCGAGCTGCAGAGAAGATCACGCTAGATGCAGCACAGGAGACAAGTACAGAGTGCACTGACGTGCCTTACGTGGGCGAAGGCGAAGGTGCAGCACAGCACTGGCTTTGACTTCTCGAGCCTGTTTGCATGCTAGCAGCTGCTGGAAGTTGGCAACGGTAATGCGAGCGTGAACAGTGTGCCGGCATGTCCAGCTGAGAAGGAAGCTTACAGAGCCTCCGTGGCTTGTGCTTGGAGAAGGGCTGCTTCAAGAACGCCTCCTTTGTAGACGCCTCCTTCTGGCTGAGCTCAAGCTGCATGCACTCTGCAACACTGAAGCTGTAAGGAACTGCTTCCGAGCCAGCTTGTGGGATGAAGTCGAAGGGCTGCTGCGCCTTACTTCCTGAAGCAGCAAGAAGAGTCTTCTCGGCGAAATGGGCTTGCGAAGGAGCATTTGGCTGGACTTCGGCAATTCGCTGGCGAGCACCCAGAAGTCCCGTGCTCCGCGGCTTCAATCTTCGCCTGCTGCCGCCTGCAGAGAACTGAAGCCCAGCGAGGGCATTCAGCTTCGCTGCCCATCAGCGTGCACAAGTGCTGGCATGCACAGCGTGCTGTGCACGGATTTGCCTCAGCTGCAGGTAGTAGAATCATTCTCCTTCTGTTTCGATAGGGTCCAAAGTGCCCGTCTAGCTCTCGCTTCGAGAAATGTGCCAGGAAAGCAGCGCTTGAGTGTTTAGGTGTCCAAGCCTTTCGACAGAGCACAACCGGCTGGCCGACGAGAATGGCTCGTGAAGAGCATGCTTTTGTGCCGCTCCCTGTTTCTGGGCGAGACGACTAGTCGCCTCTTTGGTCTTTACGAGCCTGTCATGTGCGCGGGGGTACTTGGAGCTGCCAAGAACCGTGCAAAGAGCACCGCCATCTGAGGGCGTTGTGCAGGCTGTCAAAGGGGACTGCCCGGCAATGTGGTGCAAAGACAAGTTTCTCCGAGTTGCAGGGGCCAGCGCCGGCAAGCGTGTGCTTCTGGCACGGTTCTCCGTGCGAGACGTAGCCGAGGACCTTTCTGTTCCGATGCGGAGCACAGGAGAGGCAGAGTGTGCTGCCACGTAGCCCGGAGAGGGGACTGTGTATGGGCCAGGCGTGTTTCGGCAGAAGCAGTGCTCTGGTGCGCCCCTCCGCCGGCAGAGCCTTCTGCGCGAGAAGCAGAACGGCTGTTCGCCTCCGGGGCAATGAAAGCGCCACTCGCTACGAAAAGCGAAGAACCAAGCTGCCGTGCACACGGCTTGTGTGCGCATCCTACAGGCTGCAGGGAAAGCGGGGCTGCCACTCGCTTGCCTGGAAAAGTCACGCTAGCAGCAGAAGAAGGAACTCCAAAGACAGCTCCTTGTGCTGCTGCTTAGAGCAGCACCAACCTTCCGTGGGAACAGCTGCTCTTCCCTTGAGGCTCCGAGCTGCAGAGAAGATCACGCTAGATGCAGCACAGGAGACAAGTACAGAGTGCACTGACGTGGCTTACGTGGGCGAAGGCGAAGGTGCAGCACAGCACTGGCTTTGACTTCTCGAGCCTGTTTGCATGCTAGCAGCTGCTGGAAGTTGGCGACGGTAATGCGAGCGTGAACAGTGTGCCGGCATGTCCAGCTGAGAAGGAAGCTACAGAGCCTCCGTGGCTTGTGCTTGGAGAAGGGCTGCTTCAAGAACGCCTCCTTTGTAGACGCCTCCTTCTGGCTGAGCTCAAGCTGCATGCACTCTGCAACACTGAAGCTGTAAGGAACTGCTTCCGAGCCAGCTTGTGGGATGAAGTCGAAGGGCTGCTGCGCCTTACTTCCTGAAGCAGCAAGAGTCTTCTCGGCGAAATGTGCTTGCGAAGGAGCATTTGGCTGGACTTTGGCAATTCGCTAGCGAGCACCCAGAAGTCCCGTGCTCCGCGCCTTCAATCTTCGCCTGCTGCCGTCTGCAGAGAACTGAAGCCCAGCGAGGGCATTCAGCTTTGCTGCTCATCAGCGTGCACAGTGCTGGCATGCACAGCGTGCTGTGCACGGATTTGCCTCAGCTGCAGGTAGTAGAATCATTCTCCTTCTGTTTCGATAGGGTCCAAAGTGCCCGTCTAGCTCTCGCTTCGAGAAATGTGCCAGGAAAGCAGCGCTTGAGTGTTTAGGTGTCCAAGCCTTTCGACAGAGCACAACCGGCTGGCCGACGAGAATGGCTCGTGAAGAGCATGCTTTTTTGCTGCTCCCTGTTTCTGGGCGAGACGACTAGTCGCCTCTTTGGTCTTTACGAGCCTGTCATGTGCGCGGGGGTACTTGGAGCTGCCAAGAACCGTGCAAAGAGCACCGCCATCTGAGGGCGTTGTGCAGGCTGTCAAAGGGGACTGCCCGGCAATGTGGTGCAAAGACAAGTTTCTCCGAGTTGCAGGGGCCAGCGCCGGCAAGCGTGTGCTTCTGGCACGGTTCTCCGTGCGAGACGTAGCCGAGGACCTTTCTGTTCCGATGCGGAGCACAGGAGAGGCAGTGTGTGCTGCCACGTAGCCCGGAGAGGGGACTGTGTATGGGCCAGGCGTGTTTCGGCAGAAGCAGTGCTCTGGTGCGCCCCTCCGCCGGCAGAGCCTTCTGCGCGAGAAGCAGAACGGCTGTTCGCCTCCGGGGCAATGAAAGCGCCACTCGCTACGAAAAGCGAAGAACCAAGCTGCCGTGCACACGGCTTGTGTGCGCATCCTACAGGCTGCAGGGAAAGCGGGGCTGCCACTCGCTTGCCTGGAAAAGTCACGCTAGCAGCAGAAGAAGGAACTCCAAAGACAGCTCCTTGTGCTGCTGCTTAGAGCAGCACCAACCTTCCGTGGGAACAGCTGCTCTTCCCTTGAGGCTCCGAGCTGCAGAGAAGATCACGCTAGATGCAGCACAGGAGACAAGTACAGAGTGCACTGACGTGCCTTACGTGGGCGAAGGCGAAGGTGCAGCACAGCACTGGCTTTGACTTCTCGAGCCTGTTTGCATGCTAGCAGCTGCTGGAAGTTGGCAACGGTAATGCGAGCGTGAACAGTGTGCCGGCATGTCCAGCTGAGAAGGAAGCTTACAGAGCCTCCGTGGCTTGTGCTTGGAGAAGGGCTGCTTCAAGAACGCCTCCTTTGTAGACGCCTCCTTCTGGCTGAGCTCAAGCTGCATGCACTCTGCAACACTGAAGCTGTAAGGAACTGCTTCCGAGCCAGCTTGTGGGATGAAGTCGAAGGGCTGCTGCGCCTTACTTCCTGAAGCAGCAAGAGTCTTCTCGGCGAAATGGGCTTGCGAAGGAGCATTTGGCTGGACTTCGGCAATTCGCTGGCGAGCACCCAGAAGTCCCGTGCTCCGCGGCTTCAATCTTCGCCTGCTGCCGCCTGCAGAGAACTGAAGCCCAGCGAGGGCATTCAGCTTCGCTGCCCATCAGCGTGCACAAGTGCTGGCATGCACAGCGTGCTGTGCACGGATTTGCCTCAGCTGCAGGTAGTAGAATCATTCTCCTTCTGTTTCGATAGGGTCCAAAGTGCCCGTCTAGCTCTCGCTTCGAGAAATGTGCCAGGAAAGCAGCGCTTGAGTGTTTAGGTGTCCAAGCCTTTCGACAGAGCACAACCGGCTGGCCGACGAGAATGGCTCGTGAAGAGCATGCTTTTGTACTGCTCCCTGTTTCTGGGCGAGACGACTAGTCGCCTCTTTGGTCTTTACGAGCCTGTCATGTGCGCGGGGGTACTTGGAGCTGCCAAGAACCGTGCAAAGAGCACCGCCATCTGAGGGCGTTGTGCAGGCTGTCAAAGGGGACTGCCCGGCAATGTGGTGCAAAGACAAGTTTCTCCGAGTTGCAGGGGCCAGCGCCGGCAAGCGTGTGCTTCTGGCACGGTTCTCCGTGCGAGACGTAGCCGAGGACCTTTCTGTTCCGATGCGGAGCACAGGAGAGGCAGAGTGTGCTGCCACGTAGCCCGGAGAGGGGACTGTGTATGGGCCAGGCGTGTTTCGGCAGAAGCAGTGCTCTGGTGCGCCCCTCCGCCGGCAGAGCCTTCTGCGCGAGAAGCAGAACGGCTGTTCGCCTCCGGGGCAATGAAAGCGCCACTCGCTACGAAAAGCGAAGAACCAAGCTGCCGTGCACACGGCTTGTGTGCGCATCCTACAGGCTGCAGGGAAAGCGGGGCTGCCACTCGCTTGCCTGGAAAAGTCACGCTAGCAGCAGAAGAAGGAACTCCAAAGACAGCTCCTTGTGCTGCTGCTTAGAGCAGCACCAACCTTCCGTGGGAACAGCTGCTCTTCCCTTGAGGCTCCGAGCTGCAGAGAAGATCACGCTAGATGCAGCACAGGAGACAAGTACAGAGTGCACTGACGTGCCTTACGTGGGCGAAGGCGAAGGTGCAGCACAGCACTGGCTTTGACTTCTCGAGCCTGTTTGCATGCTAGCAGCTGCTGGAAGTTGGCAACGGTAATGCGAGCGTGAACAGTGTGCCGGCATGTCCAGCTGAGAAGGAAGCTTACAGAGCCTCCGTGGCTTGTGCTTGGAGAAGGGCTGCTTCAAGAACGCCTCCTTTGTAGACGCCTCCTTCTGGCTGAGCTCAAGCTGCATGCACTCTGCAACACTGAAGCTGTAAGGAACTGCTTCCGAGCCAGCTTGTGGGATGAAGTCGAAGGGCTGCTGCGCCTTACTTCCTGAAGCAGCAAGAGTCTTCTCGGCGAAATGGGCTTGCGAAGGAGCATTTGGCTGGACTTCGGCAATTCGCTGGCGAGCACCCAGAAGTCCCGTGCTCCGCGGCTTCAATCTTCGCCTGCTGCCGCCTGCAGAGAACTGAAGCCCAGCGAGGGCATTCAGCTTCGCTGCCCATCAGCGTGCACAAGTGCTGGCATGCACAGCGTGCTGTGCACGGATTTGCCTCAGCTGCAGGTAGTAGAATCATTCTCCTTCTGTTTCGATAGGGTCCAAAGTGCCCGTCTAGCTCTCGCTTCGAGAAATGTGCCAGGAAAGCAGCGCTTGAGTGTTTAGGTGTCCAAGCCTTTCGACAGAGCACAACCGGCTGGCCGACGAGAATGGCTCGTGAAGAGCATGCTTTTGTACTGCTCCCTGTTTCTGGGCGAGACGACTAGTCGCCTCTTTGGTCTTTACGAGCCTGTCATGTGCGCGGGGGTACTTGGAGCTGCCAAGAACCGTGCAAAGAGCACCGCCATCTGAGGGCGTTGTGCAGGCTGTCAAAGGGGACTGCCCGGCAATGTGGTGCAAAGACAAGTTTCTCCGAGTTGCAGGGGCCAGCGCCGGCAAGCGTGTGCTTCTGGCACGGTTCTCCGTGCGAGACGTAGCCGAGGACCTTTCTGTTCCGATGCGGAGCACAGGAGAGGCAGAGTGTGCTGCCACGTAGCCCGGAGAGGGGACTGTGTATGGGCCAGGCGTGTTTCGGCAGAAGCAGTGCTCTGGTGCGCCCCTCCGCCGGCAGAGCCTTCTGCGCGAGAAGCAGAACGGCTGTTCGCCTCCGGGGCAATGAAAGCGCCACTCGCTACGAAAAGCGAAGAACCAAGCTGCCGTGCACACGGCTTGTGTGCGCATCCTACAGGCTGCAGGGAAAGCGGGGCTGCCACTCGCTTGCCTGGAAAAGTCACGCTAGCAGCAGAAGAAGGAACTCCAAAGACAGCTCCTTGTGCTGCTGCTTAGAGCAGCACCAACCTTCCGTGGGAACAGCTGCTCTTCCCTTGAGGCTCCGAGCTGCAGGGAAGATCACGCTAGATGCAGCACAGGAGACAAGTACAGAGTGCACTGACGTGGCTTACGTGGGCGAAGGCGAAGGTGCAGCACAGCACTGGCTTCGACTTCTCGAGCCTGTTTGCATGCTAGCAGCTGCTGGAAGTTGGCAACGGTGATGCGAGCGTGAACAGGGTGCCGGCATGTCCAGCTGAGAAGGAAGCTTACAGAGCCTCCGTGGCTTGTGCTTGGAGAAGGGCTGCTTCAAGAACGCCTCCTTTGTAGACGCCTCCTTCTGGCTGAGCTCAAGCTGCATGCACTCTGCAACACTGAAGCTGTAAGGAACTGCTTCCGAGCCAGCTTGTGGGATGAAGTCGAAGGGCTGCTGCGCCTTACTTCCTGAAGCAGCAAGAGTCTTCTCGGCGAAATGTGCTTGCGAAGGAGCATTTGGCTGGACTTTGGCAATTCGCTAGCGAGCACCCAGAAGTCCCGTGCTCCGCGCCTTCAATCTTCGCCTGCTGCCGCCTGCAGAGAACTGAAGCCCAGCGAGGGCATTCAGCTTTGCTGCCCATCAGCGTGCACAAGTGCTGGCATGCACAGCGTGCTGTGCACGGATTTGCCTCAGCTGCAGGTAGTAGAATCATTCTCCTTCTGTTTCGATAGGGTCCAAAGTGCCCGTCTAGCTCTCGCTTCGAGAAATGTGCCAGGAAAGCAGCGCTTGAGTGTTTAGGTGTCCAAGCCTTTCGACAGAGCACAACCGGCTGGCCGACGAGAATGGCTCGTGAAGAGCATGCTTTTGTGCCGCTCCCTGTTTCTGGGCGAGACGACTAGTCGCCTCTTTGGTCTTTACGAGCCTGTCATGTGCGCGGGGGTACTTGGAGCTGCCAAGAACCGTGCAAAGAGCACCGCCATCTGAGGGCGTTGTGCAGGCTGTCAAAGGGGACTGCCCGGCAATGTGGTGCAAAGACAAGTTTCTCCGAGTTGCAGGGGCCAGCGCCGGCAAGCGTGTGCTTCTGGCACGGTTCTCCGTGCGAGACGTAGCCGAGGACCTTTCTGTTCCGATGCGGAGCACAGGAGAGGCAGAGTGTGCTGCCACGTAGCCCGGAGAGGGGACTGTGTATGGGCCAGGCGTGTTTCGGCAGAAGCAGTGCTCTGGTGCGCCCCTCCGCCGGCAGAGCCTTCTGCGCGAGAAGCAGAACGGCTGTTCGCCTCCGGGGCAATGAAAGCGCCACTCGCTACGAAAAGCGAAGAACCAAGCTGCCGTGCACACGGCTTGTGTGCGCATCCTACAGGCTGCAGGGAAAGCGGGGCTGCCACTCGCTTGCCTGGAAAAGTCACGCTAGCAGCAGAAGAAGGAACTCCAAAGACAGCTCCTTGTGCTGCTGCTTAGAGCAGCACCAACCTTCCGTGGGAACAGCTGCTCTTCCCTTGAGGCTCCGAGCTGCAGAGAAGATCACGCTAGATGCAGCACAGGAGACAAGTACAGAGTGCACTGACGTGGCTTACGTGGGCGAAGGCGAAGGTGCAGCACAGCACTGGCTTCGACTTCTCGAGCCTGTTTGCATGCTAGCAGCTGCTGGAAGTTGGCAACGGTGATGCGAGCGTGAACAGGGTGCCGGCATGTCCAGCTGAGAAGGAAGCTTACAGAGCCTCCGTGGCTTGTGCTTGGAGAAGGGCTGCTTCAAGAACGCCTCCTTTGTAGACGCCTCCTTCTGGCTGAGCTCAAGCTGCATGCACTCTGCAACACTGAAGCTGTAAGGAACTGCTTCCGAGCCAGCTTGTGGGATGAAGTCGAAGGGCTGCTGCGCCTTACTTCCTGAAGCAGCAAGAGTCTTCTCGGCGAAATGTGCTTGCGAAGGAGCATTTGGCTGGACTTTGGCAATTCGCTAGCGAGCACCCAGAAGTCCCGTGCTCCGCGCCTTCAATCTTCGCCTGCTGCCGCCTGCAGAGAACTGAAGCCCAGCGAGGGCATTCAGCTTTGCTGCTCATCAGCGTGCACAGTGCTGGCATGCACAGCGTGCTGTGCACGGATTTGCCTCAGCTGCAGGTAGTAGAATCATTCTCCTTCTGTTTCGATAGGGTCCAAAGTGCCCGTCTAGCTCTCGCTTCGAGAAATGTGCCAGGAAAGCAGCGCTTGAGTGTTTAGGTGTCCAAGCCTTTCGACAGAGCACAACCGGCTGGCCGACGAGAATGGCTCGTGAAGAGCATGCTTTTGTGCCGCTCCCTGTTTCTGGGCGAGACGACTAGTCGCCTCTTTGGTCTTTACGAGCCTGTCATGTGCGCGGGGGTACTTGGAGCTGCCAAGAACCGTGCAAAGAGCACCGCCATCTGAGGGCGTTGTGCAGGCTGTCAAAGGGGACTGCCCGGCAATGTGGTGCAAAGACAAGTTTCTCCGAGTTGCAGGGGCCAGCGCCGGCAAGCGTGTGCTTCTGGCACGGTTCTCCGTGCGAGACGTAGCCGAGGACCTTTCTGTTCCGATGCGGAGCACAGGAGAGGCAGAGTGTGCTGCCACGTAGCCCGGAGAGGGGACTGTGTATGGGCCAGGCGTGTTTCGGCAGAAGCAGTGCTCTGGTGCGCCCCTCCGCCGGCAGAGCCTTCTGCGCGAGAAGCAGAACGGCTGTTCGCCTCCGGGGCAATGAAAGCGCCACTCGCTACGAAAAGCGAAGAACCAAGCTGCCGTGCACACGGCTTGTGTGCGCATCCTACAGGCTGCAGGGAAAGCGGGGCTGCCACTCGCTTGCCTGGAAAAGTCACGCTAGCAGCAGAAGAAGGAACTCCAAAGACAGCTCCTTGTGCTGCTGCTTAGAGCAGCACCAACCTTCCGTGGGAACAGCTGCTCTTCCCTTGAGGCTCCGAGCTGCAGAGAAGATCACGCTAGATGCAGCACAGGAGACAAGTACAGAGTGCACTGACGTGCCTTACGTGGGCGAAGGCGAAGGTGCAGCACAGCACTGGCTTTGACTTCTCGAGCCTGTTTGCATGCTAGCAGCTGCTGGAAGTTGGCAACGGTAATGCGAGCGTGAACAGTGTGCCGGCATGTCCAGCTGAGAAGGAAGCTTACAGAGCCTCCGTGGCTTGTGCTTGGAGAAGGGCTGCTTCAAGAACGCCTCCTTTGTAGACGCCTCCTTCTGGCTGAGCTCAAGCTGCATGCACTCTGCAACACTGAAGCTGTAAGGAACTGCTTCCGAGCCAGCTTGTGGGATGAAGTCGAAGGGCTGCTGCGCCTTACTTCCTGAAGCAGCAAGAGTCTTCTCGGCGAAATGGGCTTGCGAAGGAGCATTTGGCTGGACTTCGGCAATTCGCTGGCGAGCACCCAGAAGTCCCGTGCTCCGCGGCTTCAATCTTCGCCTGCTGCCGCCTGCAGAGAACTGAAGCCCAGCGAGGGCATTCAGCTTCGCTGCCCATCAGCGTGCACAAGTGCTGGCATGCACAGCGTGCTGTGCACGGATTTGCCTCAGCTGCAGGTAGTAGAATCATTCTCCTTCTGTTTCGATAGGGTCCAAAGTGCCCGTCTAGCTCTCGCTTCGAGAAATGTGCCAGGAAAGCAGCGCTTGAGTGTTTAGGTGTCCAAGCCTTTCGACAGAGCACAACCGGCTGGCCGACGAGAATGGCTCGTGAAGAGCATGCTTTTGTACTGCTCCCTGTTTCTGGGCGAGACGACTAGTCGCCTCTTTGGTCTTTACGAGCCTGTCATGTGCGCGGGGGTACTTGGAGCTGCCAAGAACCGTGCAAAGAGCACCGCCATCTGAGGGCGTTGTGCAGGCTGTCAAAGGGGACTGCCCGGCAATGTGGTGCAAAGACAAGTTTCTCCGAGTTGCAGGGGCCAGCGCCGGCAAGCGTGTGCTTCTGGCACGGTTCTCCGTGCGAGACGTAGCCGAGGACCTTTCTGTTCCGATGCGGAGCACAGGAGAGGCAGAGTGTGCTGCCACGTAGCCCGGAGAGGGGACTGTGTATGGGCCAGGCGTGTTTCGGCAGAAGGAGTGCTCTGGTGCGCCCCTCCGCCGGCAGAGCCTTCTGCGCGAGAAGCAGAACGGCTGTTCGCCTCCGGGGCAATGAAAGCGCCACTCGCTACGAAAAGCGAAGAACCAAGCTGCCGTGCACACGGCTTGTGTGCGCATCCTACAGGCTGCAGGGAAAGCGGGGCTGCCACTCGCTTGCCTGGAAAAGTCACGCTAGCAGCAGAAGAAGGAACTCCAAAGACAGCTCCTTGTGCTGCTGCTTAGAGCAGCACCAACCTTCCGTGGGAACAGCTGCTCTTCCCTTGAGGCTCCGAGCTGCAGAGAAGATCACGCTAGATGCAGCACAGGAGACAAGTACAGAGTGCACTGACGTGCCTTACGTGGGCGAAGGCGAAGGTGCAGCACAGCACTGGCTTTGACTTCTCGAGCCTGTTTGCATGCTAGCAGCTGCTGGAAGTTGGCAACGGTAATGCGAGCGTGAACAGTGTGCCGGCATGTCCAGCTGAGAAGGAAGCTTACAGAGCCTCCGTGGCTTGTGCTTGGAGAAGGGCTGCTTCAAGAACGCCTCCTTTGTAGACGCCTCCTTCTGGCTGAGCTCAAGCTGCATGCACTCTGCAACACTGAAGCTGTAAGGAACTGCTTCCGAGCCAGCTTGTGGGATGAAGTCGAAGGGCTGCTGCGCCTTACTTCCTGAAGCAGCAAGAGTCTTCTCGGCGAAATGGGCTTGCGAAGGAGCATTTGGCTGGACTTCGGCAATTCGCTGGCGAGCACCCAGAAGTCCCGTGCTCCGCGGCTTCAATCTTCGCCTGCTGCCGCCTGCAGAGAA
The DNA here is from genome assembly GCF_020740725.1 of Corvus hawaiiensis. Taxonomy (NCBI): domain Eukaryota; kingdom Metazoa; phylum Chordata; class Aves; order Passeriformes; family Corvidae; genus Corvus; species Corvus hawaiiensis. The sequence continues at coordinate 34,667,605 of NC_063220.1, read as the reverse complement.
CTGAAGCCCAGCGAGGGCATTCAGCTTCGCTGCCCATCAGCGTGCACAAGTGCTGGCATGCACAGCGTGCTGTGCACGGATTTGCCTCAGCTGCAGGTAGTAGAATCATTCTCCTTCTGTTTCGATAGGGTCCAAAGTGCCCGTCTAGCTCTCGCTTCGAGAAATGTGCCAGGAAAGCAGCGCTTGAGTGTTTAGGTGTCCAAGCCTTTCGACAGAGCACAACCGGCTGGCCGACGAGAATGGCTCGTGAAGAGCATGCTTTTGTACTGCTCCCTGTTTCTGGGCGAGACGACTAGTCGCCTCTTTGGTCTTTACGAGCCTGTCATGTGCGCGGGGGTACTTGGAGCTGCCAAGAACCGTGCAAAGAGCACCGCCATCTGAGGGCGTTGTGCAGGCTGTCAAAGGGGACTGCCCGGCAATGTGGTGCAAAGACAAGTTTCTCCGAGTTGCAGGGGCCAGCGCCGGCAAGCGTGTGCTTCTGGCACGGTTCTCCGTGCGAGACGTAGCCGAGGACCTTTCTGTTCCGATGCGGAGCACAGGAGAGGCAGAGTGTGCTGCCACGTAGCCCGGAGAGGGGACTGTGTATGGGCCAGGCGTGTTTCGGCAGAAGCAGTGCTCTGGTGCGCCCCTCCGCCGGCAGAGCCTTCTGCGCGAGAAGCAGAACGGCTGTTCGCCTCCGGGGCAATGAAAGCGCCACTCGCTACGAAAAGCGAAGAACCAAGCTGCCGTGCACACGGCTTGTGTGCGCATCCTACAGGCTGCAGGGAAAGCGGGGCTGCCACTCGCTTGCCTGGAAAAGTCACGCTAGCAGCAGAAGAAGGAACTCCAAAGACAGCTCCTTGTGCTGCTGCTTAGAGCAGCACCAACCTTCCGTGGGAACAGCTGCTCTTCCCTTGAGGCTCCGAGCTGCAGGGAAGATCACGCTAGATGCAGCACAGGAGACAAGTACAGAGTGCACTGACGTGGCTTACGTGGGCGAAGGCGAAGGTGCAGCACAGCACTGGCTTCGACTTCTCGAGCCTGTTTGCATGCTAGCAGCTGCTGGAAGTTGGCAACGGTGATGCGAGCGTGAACAGGGTGCCGGCATGTCCAGCTGAGAAGGAAGCTTACAGAGCCTCCGTGGCTTGTGCTTGGAGAAGGGCTGCTTCAAGAACGCCTCCTTTGTAGACGCCTCCTTCTGGCTGAGCTCAAGCTGCATGCACTCTGCAACACTGAAGCTGTAAGGAACTGCTTCCGAGCCAGCTTGTGGGATGAAGTCGAAGGGCTGCTGCGCCTTACTTCCTGAAGCAGCAAGAGTCTTCTCGGCGAAATGTGCTTGCGAAGGAGCATTTGGCTGGACTTTGGCAATTCGCTAGCGAGCACCCAGAAGTCCCGTGCTCCGCGCCTTCAATCTTCGCCTGCTGCCGCCTGCAGAGAACTGAAGCCCAGCGAGGGCATTCAGCTTTGCTGCCCATCAGCGTGCACAAGTGCTGGCATGCACAGCGTGCTGTGCACGGATTTGCCTCAGCTGCAGGTAGTAGAATCATTCTCCTTCTGTTTCGATAGGGTCCAAAGTGCCCGTCTAGCTCTCGCTTCGAGAAATGTGCCAGGAAAGCAGCGCTTGAGTGTTTAGGTGTCCAAGCCTTTCGACAGAGCACAACCGGCTGGCCGACGAGAATGGCTCGTGAAGAGCATGCTTTTGTGCCGCTCCCTGTTTCTGGGCGAGACGACTAGTCGCCTCTTTGGTCTTTACGAGCCTGTCATGTGCGCGGGGGTACTTGGAGCTGCCAAGAACCGTGCAAAGAGCACCGCCATCTGAGGGCGTTGTGCAGGCTGTCAAAGGGGACTGCCCGGCAATGTGGTGCAAAGACAAGTTTCTCCGAGTTGCAGGGGCCAGCGCCGGCAAGCGTGTGCTTCTGGCACGGTTCTCCGTGCGAGACGTAGCCGAGGACCTTTCTGTTCCGATGCGGAGCACAGGAGAGGCAGAGTGTGCTGCCACGTAGCCCGGAGAGGGGACTGTGTATGGGCCAGGCGTGTTTCGGCAGAAGCAGTGCTCTGGTGCGCCCCTCCGCCGGCAGAGCCTTCTGCGCGAGAAGCAGAACGGCTGTTCGCCTCCGGGGCAATGAAAGCGCCACTCGCTACGAAAAGCGAAGAACCAAGCTGCCGTGCACACGGCTTGTGTGCGCATCCTACAGGCTGCAGGGAAAGCGGGGCTGCCACTCGCTTGCCTGGAAAAGTCACGCTAGCAGCAGAAGAAGGAACTCCAAAGACAGCTCCTTGTGCTGCTGCTTAGAGCAGCACCAACCTTCCGTGGGAACAGCTGCTCTTCCCTTGAGGCTCCGAGCTGCAGAGAAGATCACGCTAGATGCAGCACAGGAGACAAGTACAGAGTGCACTGACGTGGCTTACGTGGGCGAAGGCGAAGGTGCAGCACAGCACTGGCTTCGACTTCTCGAGCCTGTTTGCATGCTAGCAGCTGCTGGAAGTTGGCAACGGTGATGCGAGCGTGAACAGGGTGCCGGCATGTCCAGCTGAGAAGGAAGCTTACAGAGCCTCCGTGGCTTGTGCTTGGAGAAGGGCTGCTTCAAGAACGCCTCCTTTGTAGACGCCTCCTTCTGGCTGAGCTCAAGCTGCATGCACTCTGCAACACTGAAGCTGTAAGGAACTGCTTCCGAGCCAGCTTGTGGGATGAAGTCGAAGGGCTGCTGCGCCTTACTTCCTGAAGCAGCAAGAGTCTTCTCGGCGAAATGTGCTTGCGAAGGAGCATTTGGCTGGACTTTGGCAATTCGCTAGCGAGCACCCAGAAGTCCCGTGCTCCGCGCCTTCAATCTTCGCCTGCTGCCGCCTGCAGAGAACTGAAGCCCAGCGAGGGCATTCAGCTTTGCTGCTCATCAGCGTGCACAGTGCTGGCATGCACAGCGTGCTGTGCACGGATTTGCCTCAGCTGCAGGTAGTAGAATCATTCTCCTTCTGTTTCGATAGGGTCCAAAGTGCCCGTCTAGCTCTCGCTTCGAGAAATGTGCCAGGAAAGCAGCGCTTGAGTGTTTAGGTGTCCAAGCCTTTCGACAGAGCACAACCGGCTGGCCGACGAGAATGGCTCGTGAAGAGCATGCTTTTGTGCCGCTCCCTGTTTCTGGGCGAGACGACTAGTCGCCTCTTTGGTCTTTACGAGCCTGTCATGTGCGCGGGGGTACTTGGAGCTGCCAAGAACCGTGCAAAGAGCACCGCCATCTGAGGGCGTTGTGCAGGCTGTCAAAGGGGACTGCCCGGCAATGTGGTGCAAAGACAAGTTTCTCCGAGTTGCAGGGGCCAGCGCCGGCAAGCGTGTGCTTCTGGCACGGTTCTCCGTGCGAGACGTAGCCGAGGACCTTTCTGTTCCGATGCGGAGCACAGGAGAGGCAGAGTGTGCTGCCACGTAGCCCGGAGAGGGGACTGTGTATGGGCCAGGCGTGTTTCGGCAGAAGCAGTGCTCTGGTGCGCCCCTCCGCCGGCAGAGCCTTCTGCGCGAGAAGCAGAACGGCTGTTCGCCTCCGGGGCAATGAAAGCGCCACTCGCTACGAAAAGCGAAGAACCAAGCTGCCGTGCACACGGCTTGTGTGCGCATCCTACAGGCTGCAGGGAAAGCGGGGCTGCCACTCGCTTGCCTGGAAAAGTCACGCTAGCAGCAGAAGAAGGAACTCCAAAGACAGCTCCTTGTGCTGCTGCTTAGAGCAGCACCAACCTTCCGTGGGAACAGCTGCTCTTCCCTTGAGGCTCCGAGCTGCAGAGAAGATCACGCTAGATGCAGCACAGGAGACAAGTACAGAGTGCACTGACGTGCCTTACGTGGGCGAAGGCGAAGGTGCAGCACAGCACTGGCTTTGACTTCTCGAGCCTGTTTGCATGCTAGCAGCTGCTGGAAGTTGGCAACGGTAATGCGAGCGTGAACAGGGTGCCGGCATGTCCAGCTGAGAAGGAAGCTTACAGAGCCTCCGTGGCTTGTGCTTGGAGAAGGGCTGCTTCAAGAACGCCTCCTTTGTAGACGCCTCCTTCTGGCTGAGCTCAAGCTGCATGCACTCTGCAACACTGAAGCTGTAAGGAACTGCTTCCGAGCCAGCTTGTGGGATGAAGTCGAAGGGCTGCTGCGCCTTACGTCCGGAAGCAGCAAGAGTCTTCTCGGCGAAATGGGCTTGCGAAGGAGCATTTGGCTGGACTTCGGCAATTCGCTGGCGAGCACCCAGAAGTCCCGTGCTCCGCGGCTTCAATCTTCGCCTGCTGCCGCCTGCAGAGAACTGAAGCCCAGCGAGGGCATTCAGCTTCGCTGCCCATCAGCGTGCACAAGTGCTGGCATGCACAGCGTGCTGTGCACGGATTTGCCTCAGCTGCAGGTAGTAGAATCATTCTCCTTCTGTTTCGATAGGGTCCAAAGTGCCCGTCTAGCTCTCGCTTCGAGAAATGTGCCAGGAAAGCAGCGCTTGAGTGTTTAGGTGTCCAAGCCTTTCGACAGAGCACAACCGGCTGGCCGACGAGAATGGCTCGTGAAGAGCATGCTTTTGTGCCGCTCCCTGTTTCTGGGCGAGACGACTAGTCGCCTCTTTGGTCTTTACGAGCCTGTCATGTGCGCGGGGGTACTTGGAGCTGCCAAGAACCGTGCAAAGAGCACCGCCATCTGAGGGCGTTGTGCAGGCTGTCAAAGGGGACTGCCCGGCAATGTGGTGCAAAGACAAGTTTCTCCGAGTTGCAGGGGCCAGCGCCGGCAAGCGTGTGCTTCTGGCACGGTTCTCCGTGCGAGACGTAGCCGAGGACCTTTCTGTTCCGATGCGGAGCACAGGAGAGGCAGAGTGTGCTGCCACGTAGCCCGGAGAGGGGACTGTGTATAGGCCAGGCGTGTTTCGGCAGAAGCAGTGCTCTGGTGCGCCCCTCCGCCGGCAGAGCCTTCTGCGCGAGAAGCAGAACGGCTGTTCGCCTCCGGGGCAATGAAAGCGCCACTCGCTACGAAAAGCGAAGAACCAAGCTGCCGTGCACACGGCTTGTGTGCGCATCCTACAGGCTGCAGGGAAAGCGGGGCTGCCACTCGCTTGCCTGGAAAAGTCACGCTAGCAGCAGAAGAAGGAACTCCAAAGACAGCTCCTTGTGCTGCTGCTTAGAGCAGCACCAACCTTCCGTGGGAACAGCTGCTCTTCCCTTGAGGCTCCGAGCTGCAGAGAAGATCACGCTAGATGCAGCACAGGAGACAAGTACAGAGTGCACTGACGTGCCTTACGTGGGCGAAGGCGAAGGTGCAGCACAGCACTGGCTTTGACTTCTCGAGCCTGTTTGCATGCTAGCAGCTGCTGGAAGTTGGCAACGGTAATGCGAGCGTGAACAGGGTGCCGGCATGTCCAGCTGAGAAGGAAGCTTACAGAGCCTCTGTGGCTTGTGCTTGGAGAAGGGCTGCTTCAAGAACGCCTCCTTTGTAGACGCCTCCTTCTGGCTGAGCTCAAGCTGCATGCACTCTGCAACACTGAAGCTGTAAGGAACTGCTTCCGAGCCAGCTTGTGGGATGAAGTCGAAGGGCTGCTGCGCCTTACTTCCTGAAGCAGCAAGAGTCTTCTCGGCGAAATGGGCTTGCGAAGGAGCATTTGGCTGGACTTCGGCAATTCGCTGGCGAGCACCCAGAAGTCCCGTGCTCCGCGGCTTCAATCTTCGCCTGCTGCCGCCTGCAGAGAACTGAAGCCCAGCGAGGGCATTCAGCTTCGCTGCCCATCAGCGTGCACAAGTGCTGGCATGCACAGCGTGCTGTGCACGGATTTGCCTCAGCTGCAGGTAGTAGAATCATTCTCCTTCTGTTTCGATAGGGTCCAAAGTGCCCGTCTAGCTCTCGCTTCGAGAAATGTGCCAGGAAAGCAGCGCTTGAGTGTTTAGGTGTCCAAGCCTTTCGACAGAGCACAACCGGCTGGCCGACGAGAATGGCTCGTGAAGAGCATGCTTTTGTGCCGCTCCCTGTTTCTGGGCGAGACGACTAGTCGCCTCTTTGGTCTTTACGAGCCTGTCATGTGCGCGGGGGTACTTGGAGCTGCCAAGAACCGTGCAAAGAGCACCGCCATCTGAGGGCGTTGTGCAGGCTGTCAAAGGGGACTGCCCGGCAATGTGGTGCAAAGACAAGTTTCTCCGAGTTGCAGGGGCCAGCGCCGGCAAGCGTGCGCTTCTGGCACGGTTCTCCGTGCGAGACGTAGCCGAGGACCTTTCTGTTCCGATGCGGAGGAGCACAGGAGAGGCAGAGTGTGCTGCCACGTAGCCCGGAGAGGGGACTGTGTATGGGCCAGGCGTGTTTCGGCAGAAGCAGTGCTCTGGTGCGCCCCTCCGCCGGCAGAGCCTTCTGCGCGAGAAGCAGAACGGCTGTTCGCCTCCGGGGCAATGAAAGCGCCACTCGCTACGAAAAGCGAAGAACCAAGCTGCCGTGCACACGGCTTGTGTGCGCATCCTACAGGCTGCAGGGAAAGCGGGGCTGCCACTCGCTTGCCTGGAAAAGTCACGCTAGCAGCAGAAGAAGGAACTCCAAAGACAGCTCCTTGTGCTGCTGCTTAGAGCAGCACCAACCTTCCGTGGGAACAGCTGCTCTTCCCTTGAGGCTCCGAGCTGCAGAGAAGATCACGCTAGATGCAGCACAGGAGACAAGTACAGAGTGCACTGACGTGCCTTACGTGGGCGAAGGCGAAGGTGCAGCACAGCACTGGCTTTGACTTCTCGAGCCTGTTTGCATGCTAGCAGCTGCTGGAAGTTGGCGACGGTAATGCGAGCGTGAACAGTGTGCCGGCATGTCCAGCTGAGAAGGAAGCTACAGAGCCTCCGTGGCTTGTGCTTGGAGAAGGGCTGCTTCAAGAACGCCTCCTTTGTAGACGCCTCCTTCTGGCTGAGCTCAAGCTGCATGCACTCTGCAACACTGAAGCTGTAAGGAACTGCTTCCGAGCCAGCTTGTGGGATGAAGTCGAAGGGCTGCTGCGCCTTACTTCCTGAAGCAGCAAGAGTCTTCTCGGCGAAATGTGCTTGCGAAGGAGCATTTGGCTGGACTTTGGCAATTCGCTAGCGAGCACCCAGAAGTCCCGTGCTCCGCGCCTTCAATCTTCGCCTGCTGCCGTCTGCAGAGAACTGAAGCCCAGCGAGGGCATTCAGCTTTGCTGCTCATCAGCGTGCACAGTGCTGGCATGCACAGCGTGCTGTGCACGGATTTGCCTCAGCTGCAGGTAGTAGAATCATTCTCCTTCTGTTTCGATAGGGTCCAAAGTGCCCGTCTAGCTCTCGCTTCGAGAAATGTGCCAGGAAAGCAGCGCTTGAGTGTTTAGGTGTCCAAGCCTTTCGACAGAGCACAACCGGCTGGCCGACGAGAATGGCTCGTGAAGAGCATGCTTTTTTGCTGCTCCCTGTTTCTGGGCGAGACGACTAGTCGCCTCTTTGGTCTTTACGAGCCTGTCATGTGCGCGGGGGTACTTGGAGCTGCCAAGAACCGTGCAAAGAGCACCGCCATCTGAGGGCGTTGTGCAGGCTGTCAAAGGGGACTGCCCGGCAATGTGGTGCAAAGACAAGTTTCTCCGAGTTGCAGGGGCCAGCGCCGGCAAGCGTGTGCTTCTGGCACGGTTCTCCGTGCGAGACGTAGCCGAGGACCTTTCTGTTCCGATGCGGAGCACAGGAGAGGCAGTGTGTGCTGCCACGTAGCCCGGAGAGGGGACTGTGTATGGGCCAGGCGTGTTTCGGCAGAAGCAGTGCTCTGGTGCGCCCCTCCGCCGGCAGAGCCTTCTGCGCGAGAAGCAGAACGGCTGTTCGCCTCCGGGGCAATGAAAGCGCCACTCGCTACGAAAAGCGAAGAACCAAGCTGCCGTGCACACGGCTTGTGTGCGCATCCTACAGGCTGCAGGGAAAGCGGGGCTGCCACTCGCTTGCCTGGAAAAGTCACGCTAGCAGCAGAAGAAGGAACTCCAAAGACAGCTCCTTGTGCTGCTGCTTAGAGCAGCACCAACCTTCCGTGGGAACAGCTGCTCTTCCCTTGAGGCTCCGAGCTGCAGAGAAGATCACGCTAGATGCAGCACAGGAGACAAGTACAGAGTGCACTGACGTGGCTTACGTGGGCGAAGGCGAAGGTGCAGCACAGCACTGGCTTTGACTTCTCGAGCCTGTTTGCATGCTAGCAGCTGCTGGAAGTTGGCGACGGTAATGCGAGCGTGAACAGTGTGCCGGCATGTCCAGCTGAGAAGGAAGCTACAGAGCCTCCGTGGCTTGTGCTTGGAGAAGGGCTGCTTCAAGAACGCCTCCTTTGTAGACGCCTCCTTCTGGCTGAGCTCAAGCTGCATGCACTCTGCAACACTGAAGCTGTAAGGAACTGCTTCCGAGCCAGCTTGTGGGATGAAGTCGAAGGGCTGCTGCGCCTTACTTCCTGAAGCAGCAAGAGTCTTCTCGGCGAAATGTGCTTGCGAAGGAGCATTTGGCTGGACTTCGGCAATTCGCTAGCGAGCACCCAGAAGTCCCGTGCTCCGCGCCTTCAATCTTCGCCTGCTGCCGTCTGCAGAGAACTGAAGCCCAGCGAGGGCATTCAGCTTTGCTGCTCATCAGCGTGCACAGTGCTGGCATGCACAGCGTGCTGTGCACGGATTTGCCTCAGCTGCAGGTAGTAGAATCATTCTCCTTCTGTTCCGATAGGGTCCAAAGTGCCCGTCTAGCTCTCGCTTCGAGAAATGTGCCAGGAAAGCAGCGCTTGAGTGTTTAGGTGTCCAAGCCTTTCGACAGAGCACAACCGGCTGGCCGACGAGAATGGCTCGTGAAGAGCATGCTTTTGTGCCGCTCCCTGTTTCTGGGCGAGACGACTAGTCGCCTCTTTGGTCTTTACGAGCCTGTCATGTGCGCGGGGGTACTTGGAGCTGCCAAGAACCGTGCAAAGAGCACCGCCATCTGAGGGCGTTGTGCAGGCTGTCAAAGGGGACTGCCCGGCAATGTGGTGCAAAGACAAGTTTCTCCGAGTTGCAGGGGCCAGCGCCGGCAAGCGTGTGCTTCTGGCACGGTTCTCCGTGCGAGACGTAGCCGAGGACCTTTCTGTTCCGATGCGGAGCACAGGAGAGGCAGAGTGTGCTGCGACGTAGCCCGGAGAGGGGACTGTGTATGGGCCAGGCGTGTTTCGGCAGAAGCAGTGCTCTGGTGCGCCCCTCCGCCGGCAGAGCCTTCTGCGCGAGAAGCAGAACGGCTGTTCGCCTCCGGGGCAATGAAAGCGCCACTCGCTACGAAAAGCGAAGAACCAAGCTGCCGTGCACACGGCTTGTGTGCGCATCCTACAGGCTGCAGGGAAAGCGGGGCTGCCACTCGCTTGCCTGGAAAAGTCACGCTAGCAGCAGAAGAAGGAACTCCAAAGACAGCTCCTTGTGCTGCTGCTTAGAGCAGCACCAACCTTCCGTGGGAACAGCTGCTCTTCCCTTGAGGCTCCGAGCTGCAGGGAAGATCACGCTAGATGCAGCACAGGAGACAAGTACAGAGTGCACTGACGTGCCTTACGTGGGCGAAGGCGAAGGTGCAGCACAGCACTGGCTTTGACTTCTCGAGCCTGTTTGCATGCTAGCAGCTGCTGGAAGTTGGCAACGGTGATGCGAGCGTGAACAGGGTGCCGGCATGTCCAGCTGAGAAGGAAGCTTACAGAGCCTCCGTGGCTTGTGCTTGGAGAAGGGCTGCTTCAAGAACGCCTCCTTTGTAGACGCCTCCTTCTGGCTGAGCTCAAGCTGCATGCACTCTGCAACACTGAAGCTGTAAGGAACTGCTTCCGAGCCAGCTTGTGGGATGAAGTCGAAGGGCTGCGCCTTACTTCCTGAAGCAGCAAGAGTCTTCTCGGCGAAATGGGCTTGCGAAGGAGCATTTGGCTGGACTTCGGCAATTCGCTGGCGAGCACCCAGAAGTCCCGTGCTCCGCGGCTTCAATCTTCGCCTGCTGCCGCCTGCAGAGAACTGAAGCCCAGCGAGGGCATTCAGCTTCGCTGCCCATCAGCGTGCACAAGTGCTGGCATGCACAGCGTGCTGTGCACGGATTTGCCTCAGCTGCAGGTAGTAGAATCATTCTCCTTCTGTTTCGATAGGGTCCAAAGTGCCCGTCTAGCTCTCGCTTCGAGAAATGTGCCAGGAAAGCAGCGCTTGAGTGTTTAGGTGTCCAAGCCTTTCGACAGAGCACAACCGGCTGGCCGACGAGAATGGCTCGTGAAGAGCATGCTTTTGTGCCGCTCCCTGTTTCTGGGCGAGACGACTAGTCGCCTCTTTGGTCTTTACGAGCCTGTCATGTGCGCGGGGGTACTTGGAGCTGCCAAGAACCGTGCAAAGAGCACCGCCATCTGAGGGCGTTGTGCAGGCTGTCAAAGGGGACTGCCCGGCAATGTGGTGCAAAGACAAGTTTCTCCGAGTTGCAGGGGCCAGCGCCGGCAAGCGTGTGCTTCTGGCACGGTTCTCCGTGCGAGACGTAGCCGAGGACCTTTCTGTTCCGATGCGGAGCACAGGAGAGGCAGAGTGTGCTGCCACGTAGCCCGGAGAGGGGACTGTGTATGGGCCAGGCGTGTTTCGGCAGAAGCAGTGCTCTGGTGCGCCCCTCCGCCGGCAGAGCCTTCTGCGCGAGAAGCAGAACGGCTGTTCGCCTCCGGGGCAATGAAAGCGCCACTCGCTACGAAAAGCGAAGAACCAAGCTGCCGTGCACACGGCTTGTGTGCGCATCCTACAGGCTGCAGGGAAAGCGGGGCTGCCACTCGCTTGCCTGGAAAAGTCACGCTAGCAGCAGAAGAAGGAACTCCAAAGACAGCTCCTTGTGCTGCTGCTTAGAGCAGCACCAACCTTCCGTGGGAACAGCTGCTCTTCCCTTGAGGCTCCGAGCTGCAGGGAAGATCACGCTACATGCAGCACAGGAGACAAGTACAGAGTGCACTGACGTGCCTTACGTGGGCGAAGGCGAAGGTGCAGCACAGCACTGGCTTTGACTTCTCGAGCCTGTTTGCATGCTAGCAGCTGCTGGAAGTTGGCAACGGTAATGCGAGCGTGAACAGTGTGCCGGCATGTCCAGCTGAGAAGGAAGCTTACAGAGCCTCCGTGGCTTGTGCTTGGAGAAGGGCTGCTTCAAGAACGCCTCCTTTGTAGACGCCTCCTTCTGGCTGAGCTCAAGCTGCATGCACTCTGCAACACTGAAGCTGTAAGGAACTGCTTCCGAGCCAGCTTGTGGGATGAAGTCGAAGGGCTGCTGCGCCTTACTTCCTGAAGCAGCAAGAGTCTTCTCGGCGAAATGGGCTTGCGAAGGAGCATTTGGCTGGACTTCGGCAATTCGCTGGCGAGCACCCAGAAGTCCCGTGCTCCGCGGCTTCAATCTTCGCCTGCTGCCGCCTGCAGAGAACTGAAGCCCAGCGAGGGCATTCAGCTTCGCTGCCCATCAGCGTGCACAAGTGCTGGCATGCACAGCGTGCTGTGCACGGATTTGCCTCAGCTGCAGGTAGTAGAATCATTCTCCTTCTGTTTCGATAGGGTCCAAAGTGCCCGTCTAGCTCTCGCTTCGAGAAATGTGCCAGGAAAGCAGCGCTTGAGTGTTTAGGTGTCCAAGCCTTTCGACAGAGCACAACCGGCTGGCCGACGAGAATGGCTCGTGAAGAGCATGCTTTTGTGCCGCTCCCTGTTTCTGGGCGAGACGACTAGTCGCCTCTTTGGTCTTTACGAGCCTGTCATGTGCGCGGGGGTACTTGGAGCTGCCAAGAACCGTGCAAAGAGCACCGCCATCTGAGGGCGTTGTGCAGGCTGTCAAAGGGGACTGCCCGGCAATGTGGTGCAAAGACAAGTTTCTCCGAGTTGCAGGGGCCAGCGCCGGCAAGCGTGCGCTTCTGGCACGGTTCTCCGTGCGAGACGTAGCCGAGGACCTTTCTGTTCCGATGCGGAGCACAGGAGAGGCAGAGTGTGCTGCCACGTAGCCCGGAGAGGGGACTGTGTATGGGCCAGGCGTGTTTCGGCAGAAGCAGTGCTCTGGTGCGCCCCTCCGCCGGCAGAGCCTTCTGCGCGAGAAGCAGAACGGCTGTTCGCCTCCGGGGCAATGAAAGCGCCACTCGCTACGAAAAGCGAAGAACCAAGCTGCCGTGCACACGGCTTGTGTGCGCATCCTACAGGCTGCAGGGAAAGCGGGGCTGCCACTCGCTTGCCTGGAAAAGTCACGCTAGCAGCAGAAGAAGGAACTCCAAAGACAGCTCCTTGTGCTGCTGCTTAGAGCAGCACCAACCTTCCGTGGGAACAGCTGCTCTTCCCTTGAGGCTCCGAGCTGCAGAGAAGATCACGCTAGATGCAGCACAGGAGACAAGTACAGAGTGCACTGACGTGGCTTACGTGGGCGAAGGCGAAGGTGCAGCACAGCACTGGCTTTGACTTCTCGAGCCTGTTTGCATGCTAGCAGCTGCTGGAAGTTGGCGACGGTAATGCGAGCGTGAACAGTGTGCCGGCATGTCCAGCTGAGAAGGAAGCTTACAGAGCCTCCGTGGCTTGTGCTTGGAGAAGGGCTGCTTCAAGAACGCCTCCTTTGTAGACGCCTCCTTCTGGCTGAGCTCAAGCTGCATGCACTCTGCAACACTGAAGCTGTAAGGAACTGCTTCCGAGCCAGCTTGTGGGATGAAGTCGAAGGGCTGCTGCGCCTTACTTCCTGAAGCAGCAAGAGTCTTCTCGGCGAAATGGGCTTGCGAAGGAGCATTTGGCTGGACTTCGGCAATTCGCTGGCGAGCACCCAGAAGTCCCGTGCTCCGCGGCTTCAATCTTCGCCTGCTGCCGCCTGCAGAGAACTGAAGCCCAGCGAGGGCATTCAGCTTCGCTGCCCATCAGCGTGCACAAGTGCTGGCATGCACAGCGTGCTGTGCACGGATTTGCCTCAGCTGCAGGTAGTAGAATCATTCTCCTTCTGTTTCGATAGGGTCCAAAGTGCCCGTCTAGCTCTCGCTTCGAGAAATGTGCCAGGAAAGCAGCGCTTGAGTGTTTAGGTGTCCAAGCCTTTCGACAGAGCACAACCGGCTGGCCGACGAGAATGGCTCGTGAAGAGCATGCTTTTGTGCCGCTCCCTGTTTCTGGGCGAGACGACTAGTCGCCTCTTTGGTCTTTACGAGCCTGTCATGTGCGCGGGGGTACTTGGAGCTGCCAAGAACCGTGCAAAGAGCACCGCCATCTGAGGGCGTTGTGCAGGCTGTCAAAGGGGACTGCCCGGCAATGTGGTGCAAAGACAAGTTTCTCCGAGTTGCAGGGGCCAGCGCCGGCAAGCGTGTGCTTCTGGCACGGTTCTCCGTGCGAGACGTAGCCGAGGACCTTTCTGTTCCGATGCGGAGCACAGGAGAGGCAGAGTGTGCTGCCACGTAGCCCGGAGAGGGGACTGTGTATGGGCCAGGCGTGTTTCGGCAGAAGCAGTGCTCTGGTGCGCCCCTCCGCCGGCAGAGCCTTCTGCGCGAGAAGCAGACGGCTGTTCGCCTCCGGGGCAATGAAAGCGCCACTCGCTACGAAAAGCGAAGAACCAAGCTGCCGTGCACACGGCTTGTGTGCGCATCCTACAGGCTGCAGGGAAAGCGGGGCTGCCACTCGCTTGCCTGGAAAAGTCACGCTAGCAGCAGAAGAAGGAACTCCAAAGACAGCTCCTTGTGCTGCTGCTTAGAGCAGCACCAACCTTCCGTGGGAACAGCTGCTCTTCCCTTGAGGCTCCGAGCTGCAGAGAAGATCACGCTAGATGCAGCACAGGAGACAAGTACAGAGTGCACTGACGTGGCTTACGTGGGCGAAGGCGAAGGTGCAGCACAGCACTGGCTTCGACTTCTCGAGCCTGTTTGCATGCTAGCAGCTGCTGGAAGTTGGCGACGGTGATGCGAGCGTGAACAGTGTGCCGGCATGTCCAGCTGAGAAGGAAGCTACAGAGCCTCCGTGGCTTGTGCTTGGAGAAGGGCTGCTTCAAGAACGCCTCCTTTGTAGACGCCTCCTTCTGGCTGAGCTCAAGCTGCATGCACTCTGCAACACTGAAGCTGTAAGGAACTGCTTCCGAGCCAGCTTGTGGGATGAAGTCGAAGGGCTGCTGCGCCTTACTTCCTGAAGCAGCAAGAGTCTTCTCGGCGAAATGTGCTTGCGAAGGAGCATTTGGCTGGACTTTGGCAATTCGCTAGCGAGCACCCAGAAGTCCCGTGCTCCGCGCCTTCAATCTTCGCCTGCTGCCGTCTGCAGAGAACTGAAGCCCAGCGAGGGCATTCAGCTTTGCTGCTCATCAGCGTGCACAGTGCTGGCATGCACAGCGTGCTGTGCACGGATTTGCCTCAGCTGCAGGTAGTAGAATCATTCTCCTTCTGTTCCGATAGGGTCCAAAGTGCCCGTCTAGCTCTCGCTTCGAGAAATGTGCCAGGAAAGCAGCGCTTGAGTGTTTAGGTGTCCAAGCCTTTCGACAGAGCACAACCGGCTGGCCGACGAGAATGGCTCGTGAAGAGCATGCTTTTGTGCCGCTCCCTGTTTCTGGGCGAGACGACTAGTCGCCTCTTTGGTCTTTACGAGCCTGTCATGTGCGCGGGGGTACTTGGAGCTGCCAAGAACCGTGCAAAGAGCACCGCCATCTGAGGGCGTTGTGCAGGCTGTCAAAGGGGACTGCCCGGCAATGTGGTGCAAAGACAAGTTTCTCCGAGTTGCAGGGGCCAGCGCCGGCAAGCGTGTGCTTCTGGCACGGTTCTCCGTGCGAGACGTAGCCGAGGACCTTTCTGTTCCGATGCGGAGCACAGGAGAGGCAGAGTGTGCTGCCACGTAGCCCGGAGAGGGGACTGTGTATGGGCCAGGCGTGTTTCGGCAGAAGCAGTGCTCTGGTGCGCCCCTCCGCCGGCAGAGCCTTCTGCGCGAGAAGCAGAACGGCTGTTCGCCTCCGGGGCAATGAAAGCGCCACTCGCTACGAAAAGCGAAGAACCAAGCTGCCGTGCACACGGCTTGTGTGCGCATCCTACAGGCTGCAGGGAAAGCGGGGCTGCCACTCGCTTGCCTGGAAAAGTCACGCTAGCAGCAGAAGAAGGAACTCCAAAGACAGCTCCTTGTGCTGCTGCTTAGAGCAGCACCAACCTTCCGTGGGAACAGCTGCTCTTCCCTTGAGGCTCCGAGCTGCAGGGAAGATCACGCTAGATGCAGCACAGGAGACAAGTACAGAGTGCACTGACGTGCCTTACGTGGGCGAAGGCGAAGGTGCAGCACAGCACTGGCTTTGACTTCTCGAGCCTGTTTGCATGCTAGCAGCTGCTGGAAGTTGGCAACGGTGATGCGAGCGTGAACAGGGTGCCGGCATGTCCAGCTGAGAAGGAAGCTTACAGAGCCTCCGTGGCTTGTGCTTGGAGAAGGGCTGCTTCAAGAACGCCTCCTTTGTAGACGCCTCCTTCTGGCTGAGCTCAAGCTGCATGCACTCTGCAACACTGAAGCTGTAAGGAACTGCTTCCGAGCCAGCTTGTGGGATGAAGTCGAAGGGCTGCGCCTTACTTCCTGAAGCAGCAAGAGTCTTCTCGGCGAAATGGGCTTGCGAAGGAGCATTTGGCTGGACTTCGGCAATTCGCTGGCGAGCACCCAGAAGTCCCGTGCTCCGCGGCTTCAATCTTCGCCTGCTGCCGCCTGCAGAGAACTGAAGCCCAGCGAGGGCATTCAGCTTCGCTGCCCATCAGCGTGCACAAGTGCTGGCATGCACAGCGTGCTGTGCACGGATTTGCCTCAGCTGCAGGTAGTAGAATCATTCTCCTTCTGTTTCGATAGGGTCCAAAGTGCCCGTCTAGCTCTCGCTTCGAGAAATGTGCCAGGAAAGCAGCGCTTGAGTGTTTAGGTGTCCAAGCCTTTCGACAGAGCACAACCGGCTGGCCGACGAGAATGGCTCGTGAAGAGCATGCTTTTGTGCCGCTCCCTGTTTCTGGGCGAGACGACTAGTCGCCTCTTTGGTCTTTACGAGCCTGTCATGTGCGCGGGGGTACTTGGAGCTGCCAAGAACCGTGCAAAGAGCACCGCCATCTGAGGGCGTTGTGCAGGCTGTCAAAGGGGACTGCCCGGCAATGTGGTGCAAAGACAAGTTTCTCCGAGTTGCAGGGGCCAGCGCCGGCAAGCGTGTGCTTCTGGCACGGTTCTCCGTGCGAGACGTAGCCGAGGACCTTTCTGTTCCGATGCGGAGCACAGGAGAGGCAGAGTGTGCTGCCACGTAGCCCGGAGAGGGGACTGTGTATGGGCCAGGCGTGTTTCGGCAGAAGCAGTGCTCTGGTGCGCCCCTCCGCCGGCAGAGCCTTCTGCGCGAGAAGCAGAACGGCTGTTCGCCTCCGGGGCAATGAAAGCGCCACTCGCTACGAAAAGCGAAGAACCAAGCTGCCGTGCACACGGCTTGTGTGCGCATCCTACAGGCTGCAGGGAAAGCGGGGCTGCCACTCGCTTGCCTGGAAAAGTCACGCTAGCAGCAGAAGAAGGAACTCCAAAGACAGCTCCTTGTGCTGCTGCTTAGAGCAGCACCAACCTTCCGTGGGAACAGCTGCTCTTCCCTTGAGGCTCCGAGCTGCAGGGAAGATCACGCTACATGCAGCACAGGAGACAAGTACAGAGTGCACTGACGTGCCTTACGTGGGCGAAGGCGAAGGTGCAGCACAGCACTGGCTTTGACTTCTCGAGCCTGTTTGCATGCTAGCAGCTGCTGGAAGTTGGCAACGGTAATGCGAGCGTGAACAGTGTGCCGGCATGTCCAGCTGAGAAGGAAGCTTACAGAGCCTCCGTGGCTTGTGCTTGGAGAAGGGCTGCTTCAAGAACGCCTCCTTTGTAGACGCCTCCTTCTGGCTGAGCTCAAGCTGCATGCACTCTGCAACACTGAAGCTGTAAGGAACTGCTTCCGAGCCAGCTTGTGGGATGAAGTCGAAGGGCTGCTGCGCCTTACTTCCTGAAGCAGCAAGAGTCTTCTCGGCGAAATGGGCTTGCGAAGGAGCATTTGGCTGGACTTCGGCAATTCGCTGGCGAGCACCCAGAAGTCCCGTGCTCCGCGGCTTCAATCTTCGCCTGCTGCCGCCTGCAGAGAACTGAAGCCCAGCGAGGGCATTCAGCTTCGCTGCCCATCAGCGTGCACAAGTGCTGGCATGCACAGCGTGCTGTGCACGGATTTGCCTCAGCTGCAGGTAGTAGAATCATTCTCCTTCTGTTTCGATAGGGTCCAAAGTGCCCGTCTAGCTCTCGCTTCGAGAAATGTGCCAGGAAAGCAGCGCTTGAGTGTTTAGGTGTCCAAGCCTTTCGACAGAGCACAACCGGCTGGCCGACGAGAATGGCTCGTGAAGAGCATGCTTTTGTGCCGCTCCCTGTTTCTGGGCGAGACGACTAGTCGCCTCTTTGGTCTTTACGAGCCTGTCATGTGCGCGGGGGTACTTGGAGCTGCCAAGAACCGTGCAAAGAGCACCGCCATCTGAGGGCGTTGTGCAGGCTGTCAAAGGGGACTGCCCGGCAATGTGGTGCAAAGACAAGTTTCTCCGAGTTGCAGGGGCCAGCGCCGGCAAGCGTGCGCTTCTGGCACGGTTCTCCGTGCGAGACGTAGCCGAGGACCTTTCTGTTCCGATGCGGAGCACAGGAGAGGCAGAGTGTGCTGCCACGTAGCCCGGAGAGGGGACTGTGTATGGGCCAGGCGTGTTTCGGCAGAAGCAGTGCTCTGGTGCGCCCCTCCGCCGGCAGAGCCTTCTGCGCGAGAAGCAGAACGGCTGTTCGCCTCCGGGGCAATGAAAGCGCCACTCGCTACGAAAAGCGAAGAACCAAGCTGCCGTGCACACGGCTTGTGTGCGCATCCTACAGGCTGCAGGGAAAGCGGGGCTGCCACTCGCTTGCCTGGAAAAGTCACGCTAGCAGCAGAAGAAGGAACTCCAAAGACAGCTCCTTGTGCTGCTGCTTAGAGCAGCACCAACCTTCCGTGGGAACAGCTGCTCTTCCCTTGAGGCTCCGAGCTGCAGAGAAGATCACGCTAGATGCAGCACAGGAGACAAGTACAGAGTGCACTGACGTGGCTTACGTGGGCGAAGGCGAAGGTGCAGCACAGCACTGGCTTTGACTTCTCGAGCCTGTTTGCATGCTAGCAGCTGCTGGAAGTTGGCGACGGTAATGCGAGCGTGAACAGTGTGCCGGCATGTCCAGCTGAGAAGGAAGCTTACAGAGCCTCCGTGGCTTGTGCTTGGAGAAGGGCTGCTTCAAGAACGCCTCCTTTGTAGACGCCTCCTTCTGGCTGAGCTCAAGCTGCATGCACTCTGCAACACTGAAGCTGTAAGGAACTGCTTCCGAGCCAGCTTGTGGGATGAAGTCGAAGGGCTGCTGCGCCTTACTTCCTGAAGCAGCAAGAGTCTTCTCGGCGAAATGGGCTTGCGAAGGAGCATTTGGCTGGACTTCGGCAATTCGCTGGCGAGCACCCAGAAGTCCCGTGCTCCGCGGCTTCAATCTTCGCCTGCTGCCGCCTGCAGAGAACTGAAGCCCAGCGAGGGCATTCAGCTTCGCTGCCCATCAGCGTGCACAAGTGCTGGCATGCACAGCGTGCTGTGCACGGATTTGCCTCAGCTGCAGGTAGTAGAATCATTCTCCTTCTGTTTCGATAGGGTCCAAAGTGCCCGTCTAGCTCTCGCTTCGAGAAATGTGCCAGGAAAGCAGCGCTTGAGTGTTTAGGTGTCCAAGCCTTTCGACAGAGCACAACCGGCTGGCCGACGAGAATGGCTCGTGAAGAGCATGCTTTTGTGCCGCTCCCTGTTTCTGGGCGAGACGACTAGTCGCCTCTTTGGTCTTTACGAGCCTGTCATGTGCGCGGGGGTACTTGGAGCTGCCAAGAACCGTGCAAAGAGCACCGCCATCTGAGGGCGTTGTGCAGGCTGTCAAAGGGGACTGCCCGGCAATGTGGTGCAAAGACAAGTTTCTCCGAGTTGCAGGGGCCAGCGCCGGCAAGCGTGTGCTTCTGGCACGGTTCTCCGTGCGAGACGTAGCCGAGGACCTTTCTGTTCCGATGCGGAGCACAGGAGAGGCAGAGTGTGCTGCCACGTAGCCCGGAGAGGGGACTGTGTATGGGCCAGGCGTGTTTCGGCAGAAGCAGTGCTCTGGTGCGCCCCTCCGCCGGCAGAGCCTTCTGCGCGAGAAGCAGACGGCTGTTCGCCTCCGGGGCAATGAAAGCGCCACTCGCTACGAAAAGCGAAGAACCAAGCTGCCGTGCACACGGCTTGTGTGCGCATCCTACAGGCTGCAGGGAAAGCGGGGCTGCCACTCGCTTGCCTGGAAAAGTCACGCTAGCAGCAGAAGAAGGAACTCCAAAGACAGCTCCTTGTGCTGCTGCTTAGAGCAGCACCAACCTTCCGTGGGAACAGCTGCTCTTCCCTTGAGGCTCCGAGCTGCAGAGAAGATCACGCTAGATGCAGCACAGGAGACAAGTACAGAGTGCACTGACGTGGCTTACGTGGGCGAAGGCGAAGGTGCAGCACAGCACTGGCTTCGACTTCTCGAGCCTGTTTGCATGCTAGCAGCTGCTGGAAGTTGGCGACGGTGATGCGAGCGTGAACAGTGTGCCGGCATGTCCAGCTGAGAAGGAAGCTACAGAGCCTCCGTGGCTTGTGCTTGGAGAAGGGCTGCTTCAAGAACGCCTCCTTTGTAGACGCCTCCTTCTGGCTGAGCTCAAGCTGCATGCACTCTGCAACACTGAAGCTGTAAGGAACTGCTTCCGAGCCAGCTTGTGGGATGAAGTCGAAGGGCTGCTGCGCCTTACTTCCTGAAGCAGCAAGAGTCTTCTCGGCGAAATGTGCTTGCGAAGGAGCATTTGGCTGGACTTTGGCAATTCGCTAGCGAGCACCCAGAAGTCCCGTGCTCCGCGCCTTCAATCTTCGCCTGCTGCCGTCTGCAGAGAACTGAAGCCCAGCGAGGGCATTCAGCTTTGCTGCTCATCAGCGTGCACAGTGCTGGCATGCACAGCGTGCTGTGCACGGATTTGCCTCAGCTGCAGGTAGTAGAATCATTCTCCTTCTGTTCCGATAGGGTCCAAAGTGCCCGTCTAGCTCTCGCTTCGAGAAATGTGCCAGGAAAGCAGCGCTTGAGTGTTTAGGTGTCCAAGCCTTTCGACAGAGCACAACCGGCTGGCCGACGAGAATGGCTCGTGAAGAGCATGCTTTTGTGCCGCTCCCTGTTTCTGGGCGAGACGACTAGTCGCCTCTTTGGTCTTTACGAGCCTGTCATGTGCGCGGGGGTACTTGGAGCTGCCAAGAACCGTGCAAAGAGCACCGCCATCTGAGGGCGTTGTGCAGGCTGTCAAAGGGGACTGCCCGGCAATGTGGTGCAAAGACAAGTTTCTCCGAGTTGCAGGGGCCAGCGCCGGCAAGCGTGTGCTTCTGGCACGGTTCTCCGTGCGAGACGTAGCCGAGGACCTTTCTGTTCCGATGCGGAGCACAGGAGAGGCAGAGTGTGCTGCCACGTAGCCCGGAGAGGGGACTGTGTATGGGCCAGGCGTGTTTCGGCAGAAGCAGTGCTCTGGTGCGC
Organism: Corvus hawaiiensis; assembly: GCF_020740725.1. Lineage (NCBI taxonomy): Eukaryota > Metazoa > Chordata > Aves > Passeriformes > Corvidae > Corvus > Corvus hawaiiensis. Next base: position 34,647,155 of record NC_063220.1, on the reverse strand, counting down.
CCCTCCGCCGGCAGAGCCTTCTGCGCGAGAAGCAGAACGGCTGTTCGCCTCCGGGGCAATGAAAGCGCCACTCGCTACGAAAAGCGAAGAACCAAGCTGCCGTGCACACGGCTTGTGTGCGCATCCTACAGGCTGCAGGGAAAGCGGGGCTGCCACTCGCTTGCCTGGAAAAGTCACGCTAGCAGCAGAAGAAGGAACTCCAAAGACAGCTCCTTGTGCTGCTGCTTAGAGCAGCACCAACCTTCCGTGGGAACAGCTGCTCTTCCCTTGAGGCTCCGAGCTGCAGAGAAGATCACGCTAGATGCAGCACAGGAGACAAGTACAGAGTGCACTGACGTGCCTTACGTGGGCGAAGGCGAAGGTGCAGCACAGCACTGGCTTTGACTTCTCGAGCCTGTTTGCATGCTAGCAGCTGCTGGAAGTTGGCGACGGTAATGCGAGCGTGAACAGTGTGCCGGCATGTCCAGCTGAGAAGGAAGCTACAGAGCCTCCGTGGCTTGTGCTTGGAGAAGGGCTGCTTCAAGAACGCCTCCTTTGTAGACGCCTCCTTCTGGCTGAGCTCAAGCTGCATGCACTCTGCAACACTGAAGCTGTAAGGAACTGCTTCCGAGCCAGCTTGTGGGATGAAGTCGAAGGGCTGCTGCGCCTTACTTCCTGAAGCAGCAAGAGTCTTCTCGGCGAAATGTGCTTGCGAAGGAGCATTTGGCTGGACTTTGGCAATTCGCTAGCGAGCACCCAGAAGTCCCGTGCTCCGCGCCTTCAATCTTCGCCTGCTGCCGTCTGCAGAGAACTGAAGCCCAGCGAGGGCATTCAGCTTCGCTGCCCATCAGCGTGCACAAGTGCTGGCATGCACAGCGTGCTGTGCACGGATTTGCCTCAGCTGCAGGTAGTAGAATCATTCTCCTTCTGTTTCGATAGGGTCCAAAGTGCCCGTCTAGCTCTCGCTTCGAGAAATGTGCCAGGAAAGCAGCGCTTGAGTGTTTAGGTGTCCAAGCCTTTCGACAGAGCACAACCGGCTGGCCGACGAGAATGGCTCGTGAAGAGCATGCTTTTGTGCCGCTCCCTGTTTCTGGGCGAGACGACTAGTCGCCTCTTTGGTCTTTACGAGCCTGTCATGTGCGCGGGGGTACTTGGAGCTGCCAAGAACCGTGCAAAGAGCACCGCCATCTGAGGGCGTTGTGCAGGCTGTCAAAGGGGACTGCCCGGCAATGTGGTGCAAAGACAAGTTTCTCCGAGTTGCAGGGGCCAGCGCCGGCAAGCGTGTGCTTCTGGCACGGTTCTCCGTGCGAGACGTAGCCGAGGACCTTTCTGTTCCGATGCGGAGCACAGGAGAGGCAGAGTGTGCTGCCACGTAGCCCGGAGAGGGGACTGTGTATGGGCCAGGCGTGTTTCGGCAGAAGCAGTGCTCTGGTGCGCCCCTCCGCCGGCAGAGCCTTCTGCGCGAGAAGCAGAACGGCTGTTCGCCTCCGGGGCAATGAAAGCGCCACTCGCTACGAAAAGCGAAGAACCAAGCTGCCGTGCACACGGCTTGTGTGCGCATCCTACAGGCTGCAGGGAAAGCGGGGCTGCCACTCGCTTGCCTGGAAAAGTCACGCTAGCAGCAGAAGAAGGAACTCCAAAGACAGCTCCTTGTGCTGCTGCTTAGAGCAGCACCAACCTTCCGTGGGAACAGCTGCTCTTCCCTTGAGGCTCCGAGCTGCAGGGAAGATCACGCTAGATGCAGCACAGGAGACAAGTACAGAGTGCACTGACGTGCCTTACGTGGGCGAAGGCGAAGGTGCAGCACAGCACTGGCTTCGACTTCTCGAGCCTGTTTGCATGCTAGCAGCTGCTGGAAGTTGGCAACGGTGATGCGAGCGTGAACAGGGTGCCGGCATGTCCAGCTGAGAAGGAAGCTTACAGAGCCTCCGTGGCTTGTGCTTGGAGAAGGGCTGCTTCAAGAACGCCTCCTTTGTAGACGCCTCCTTCTGGCTGAGCTCAAGCTGCATGCACTCTGCAACACTGAAGCTGTAAGGAACTGCTTCCGAGCCAGCTTGTGGGATGAAGTCGAAGGGCTGCGCCTTACTTCCTGAAGCAGCAAGAGTCTTCTCGGCGAAATGGGCTTGCGAAGGAGCATTTGGCTGGACTTCGGCAATTCGCTGGCGAGCACCCAGAAGTCCCGTGCTCCGCGGCTTCAATCTTCGCCTGCTGCCGCCTGCAGAGAACTGAAGCCCAGCGAGGGCATTCAGCTTCGCTGCCCATCAGCGTGCACAAGTGCTGGCATGCACAGCGTGCTGTGCACGGATTTGCCTCAGCTGCAGGTAGTAGAATCATTCTCCTTCTGTTTCGATAGGGTCCAAAGTGCCCGTCTAGCTCTCGCTTCGAGAAATGTGCCAGGAAAGCAGCGCTTGAGTGTTTAGGTGTCCAAGTCTTTCGACAGAGCACAACCGGCTGGCCGACGAGAATGGCTCGTGAAGAGCATGCTTTTGTGCCGCTCCCTGTTTCTGGGCGAGACGACTAGTCGCCTCTTTGGTCTTTACGAGCCTGTCATGTGCGCGGGGGTACTTGGAGCTGCCAAGAACCGTGCAAAGAGCACCGCCATCTGAGGGCGTTGTGCAGGCTGTCAAAGGGGACTGCCCGGCAATGTGGTGCAAAGACAAGTTTCTCCGAGTTGCAGGGGCCAGCGCCGGCAAGCGTGTGCTTCTGGCACGGTTCTCCGTGCGAGACGTAGCCGAGGACCTTTCTGTTCCGATGCGGAGCACAGGAGAGGCAGAGTGTGCTGCCACGTAGCCCGGAGAGGGGACTGTGTATAGGCCAGGCGTGTTTCGGCAGAAGCAGTGCTCTGGTGCGCCCCTCCGCCGGCAGAGCCTTCTGCGCGAGAAGCAGAACGGCTGTTCGCCTCCGGGGCAATGAAAGCGCCACTCGCTACGAAAAGCGAAGAACCAAGCTGCCGTGCACACGGCTTGTGTGCGCATCCTACAGGCTGCAGGGAAAGCGGGGCTGCCACTCGCTTGCCTGGAAAAGTCACGCTAGCAGCAGAAGAAGGAACTCCAAAGACAGCTCCTTGTGCTGCTGCTTAGAGCAGCACCAACCTTCCGTGGGAACAGCTGCTCTTCCCTTGAGGCTCCGAGCTGCAGAGAAGATCACGCTAGATGCAGCACAGGAGACAAGTACAGAGTGCACTGACGTGCCTTACGTGGGCGAAGGCGAAGGTGCAGCACAGCACTGGCTTTGACTTCTCGAGCCTGTTTGCATGCTAGCAGCTGCTGGAAGTTGGCAACGGTAATGCGAGCGTGAACAGTGTGCCGGCATGTCCAGCTGAGAAGGAAGCTTACAGAGCCTCCGTGGCTTGTGCTTGGAGAAGGGCTGCTTCAAGAACGCCTCCTTTGTAGACGCCTCCTTCTGGCTGAGCTCAAGCTGCATGCACTCTGCAACACTGAAGCTGTAAGGAACTGCTTCCGAGCCAGCTTGTGGGATGAAGTCGAAGGGCTGCTGCGCCTTACTTCCTGAAGCAGCAAGAGTCTTCTCGGCGAAATGGGCTTGCGAAGGAGCATTTGGCTGGACTTCGGCAATTCGCTGGCGAGCACCCAGAAGTCCCGTGCTCCGCGGCTTCAATCTTCGCCTGCTGCCGCCTGCAGAGAACTGAAGCCCAGCGAGGGCATTCAGCTTCGCTGCCCATCAGCGTGCACAAGTGCTGGCATGCACAGCGTGCTGTGCACGGATTTGCCTCAGCTGCAGGTAGTAGAATCATTCTCCTTCTGTTTCGATAGGGTCCAAAGTGCCCGTCTAGCTCTCGCTTCGAGAAATGTGCCAGGAAAGCAGCGCTTGAGTGTTTAGGTGTCCAAGCCTTTCGACAGAGCACAACCGGCTGGCCGACGAGAATGGCTCGTGAAGAGCATGCTTTTGTGCCGCTCCCTGTTTCTGGGCGAGACGACTAGTCGCCTCTTTGGTCTTTACGAGCCTGTCATGTGCGCGGGGGTACTTGGAGCTGCCAAGAACCGTGCAAAGAGCACCGCCATCTGAGGGCGTTGTGCAGGCTGTCAAAGGGGACTGCCCGGCAATGTGGTGCAAAGACAAGTTTCTCCGAGTTGCAGGGGCCAGCGCCGGCAAGCGTGCGCTTCTGGCACGGTTCTCCGTGCGAGACGTAGCCGAGGACCTTTCTGTTCCGATGCGGAGCACAGGAGAGGCAGAGTGTGCTGCCACGTAGCCCGGAGAGGGGACTGTGTATGGGCCAGGCGTGTTTCGGCAGAAGCAGTGCTCTGGTGCGCCCCTCCGCCGGCAGAGCCTTCTGCGCGAGAAGCAGAACGGCTGTTCGCCTCCGGGGCAATGAAAGCGCCACTCGCTACGAAAAGCGAAGAACCAAGCTGCCGTGCACACGGCTTGTGTGCGCATCCTACAGGCTGCAGGGAAAGCGGGGCTGCCACTCGCTTGCCTGGAAAAGTCACGCTAGCAGCAGAAGAAGGAACTCCAAAGACAGCTCCTTGTGCTGCTGCTTAGAGCAGCACCAACCTTCCGTGGGAACAGCTGCTCTTCCCTTGAGGCTCCGAGCTGCAGAGAAGATCACGCTAGATGCAGCACAGGAGACAAGTACAGAGTGCACTGACGTGGCTTACGTGGGCGAAGGCGAAGGTGCAGCACAGCACTGGCTTTGACTTCTCGAGCCTGTTTGCATGCTAGCAGCTGCTGGAAGTTGGCGACGGTAATGCGAGCGTGAACAGTGTGCCGGCATGTCCAGCTGAGAAGGAAGCTACAGAGCCTCCGTGGCTTGTGCTTGGAGAAGGGCTGCTTCAAGAACGCCTCCTTTGTAGACGCCTCCTTCTGGCTGAGCTCAAGCTGCATGCACTCTGCAACACTGAAGCTGTAAGGAACTGCTTCCGAGCCAGCTTGTGGGATGAAGTCGAAGGGCTGCTGCGCCTTACTTCCTGAAGCAGCAAGAGTCTTCTCGGCGAAATGTGCTTGCGAAGGAGCATTTGGCTGGACTTTGGCAATTCGCTAGCGAGCACCCAGAAGTCCCGTGCTCCGCGCCTTCAATCTTCGCCTGCTGCCGTCTGCAGAGAACTGAAGCCCAGCGAGGGCATTCAGCTTTGCTGCTCATCAGCGTGCACAGTGCTGGCATGCACAGCGTGCTGTGCACGGATTTGCCTCAGCTGCAGGTAGTAGAATCATTCTCCTTCTGTTTCGATAGGGTCCAAAGTGCCCGTCTAGCTCTCGCTTCGAGAAATGTGCCAGGAAAGCAGCGCTTGAGTGTTTAGGTGTCCAAGCCTTTCGACAGAGCACAACCGGCTGGCCGACGAGAATGGCTCGTGAAGAGCATGCTTTTTTGCTGCTCCCTGTTTCTGGGCGAGACGACTAGTCGCCTCTTTGGTCTTTACGAGCCTGTCATGTGCGCGGGGGTACTTGGAGCTGCCAAGAACCGTGCAAAGAGCACCGCCATCTGAGGGCGTTGTGCAGGCTGTCAAAGGGGACTGCCCGGCAATGTGGTGCAAAGACAAGTTTCTCCGAGTTGCAGGGGCCAGCGCCGGCAAGCGTGTGCTTCTGGCACGGTTCTCCGTGCGAGACGTAGCCGAGGACCTTTCTGTTCCGATGCGGAGCACAGGAGAGGCAGTGTGTGCTGCCACGTAGCCCGGAGAGGGGACTGTGTATGGGCCAGGCGTGTTTCGGCAGAAGCAGTGCTCTGGTGCGCCCCTCCGCCGGCAGAGCCTTCTGCGCGAGAAGCAGAACGGCTGTTCGCCTCCGGGGCAATGAAAGCGCCACTCGCTACGAAAAGCGAAGAACCAAGCTGCCGTGCACACGGCTTGTGTGCGCATCCTACAGGCTGCAGGGAAAGCGGGGCTGCCACTCGCTTGCCTGGAAAAGTCACGCTAGCAGCAGAAGAAGGAACTCCAAAGACAGCTCCTTGTGCTGCTGCTTAGAGCAGCACCAACCTTCCGTGGGAACAGCTGCTCTTCCCTTGAGGCTCCGAGCTGCAGAGAAGATCACGCTAGATGCAGCACAGGAGACAAGTACAGAGTGCACTGACGTGGCTTACGTGGGCGAAGGCGAAGGTGCAGCACAGCACTGGCTTTGACTTCTCGAGCCTGTTTGCATGCTAGCAGCTGCTGGAAGTTGGCGACGGTAATGCGAGCGTGAACAGTGTGCCGGCATGTCCAGCTGAGAAGGAAGCTACAGAGCCTCCGTGGCTTGTGCTTGGAGAAGGGCTGCTTCAAGAACGCCTCCTTTGTAGACGCCTCCTTCTGGCTGAGCTCAAGCTGCATGCACTCTGCAACACTGAAGCTGTAAGGAACTGCTTCCGAGCCAGCTTGTGGGATGAAGTCGAAGGGCTGCTGCGCCTTACTTCCTGAAGCAGCAAGAGTCTTCTCGGCGAAATGTGCTTGCGAAGGAGCATTTGGCTGGACTTTGGCAATTCGCTAGCGAGCACCCAGAAGTCCCGTGCTCCGCGCCTTCAATCTTCGCCTGCTGCCGTCTGCAGAGAACTGAAGCCCAGCGAGGGCATTCAGCTTTGCTGCTCATCAGCGTGCACAGTGCTGGCATGCACAGCGTGCTGTGCACGGATTTGCCTCAGCTGCAGGTAGTAGAATCATTCTCCTTCTGTTCCGATAGGGTCCAAAGTGCCCGTCTAGCTCTCGCTTCGAGAAATGTGCCAGGAAAGCAGCGCTTGAGTGTTTAGGTGTCCAAGCCTTTCGACAGAGCACAACCGGCTGGCCGACGAGAATGGCTCGTGAAGAGCATGCTTTTGTGCCGCTCCCTGTTTCTGGGCGAGACGACTAGTCGCCTCTTTGGTCTTTACGAGCCTGTCATGTGCGCGGGGGTACTTGGAGCTGCCAAGAACCGTGCAAAGAGCACCGCCATCTGAGGGCGTTGTGCAGGCTGTCAAAGGGGACTGCCCGGCAATGTGGTGCAAAGACAAGTTTCTCCGAGTTGCAGGGGCCAGCGCCGGCAAGCGTGTGCTTCTGGCACGGTTCTCCGTGCGAGACGTAGCCGAGGACCTTTCTGTTCCGATGCGGAGCACAGGAGAGGCAGAGTGTGCTGCCACGTAGCCCGGAGAGGGGACTGTGTATGGGCCAGGCGTGTTTCGGCAGAAGCAGTGCTCTGGTGCGCCCCTCCGCCGGCAGAGCCTTCTGCGCGAGAAGCAGAACGGCTGTTCGCCTCCGGGGCAATGAAAGCGCCACTCGCTACGAAAAGCGAAGAACCAAGCTGCCGTGCACACGGCTTGTGTGCGCATCCTACAGGCTGCAGGGAAAGCGGGGCTGCCACTCGCTTGCCTGGAAAAGTCACGCTAGCAGCAGAAGAAGGAACTCCAAAGACAGCTCCTTGTGCTGCTGCTTAGAGCAGCACCAACCTTCCGTGGGAACAGCTGCTCTTCCCTTGAGGCTCCGAGCTGCAGGGAAGATCACGCTAGATGCAGCACAGGAGACAAGTACAGAGTGCACTGACGTGCCTTACGTGGGCGAAGGCGAAGGTGCAGCACAGCACTGGCTTTGACTTCTCGAGCCTGTTTGCATGCTAGCAGCTGCTGGAAGTTGGCAACGGTGATGCGAGCGTGAACAGGGTGCCGGCATGTCCAGCTGAGAAGGAAGCTTACAGAGCCTCCGTGGCTTGTGCTTGGAGAAGGGCTGCTTCAAGAACGCCTCCTTTGTAGACGCCTCCTTCTGGCTGAGCTCAAGCTGCATGCACTCTGCAACACTGAAGCTGTAAGGAACTGCTTCCGAGCCAGCTTGTGGGATGAAGTCGAAGGGCTGCGCCTTACTTCCTGAAGCAGCAAGAGTCTTCTCGGCGAAATGGGCTTGCGAAGGAGCATTTGGCTGGACTTCGGCAATTCGCTGGCGAGCACCCAGAAGTCCCGTGCTCCGCGGCTTCAATCTTCGCCTGCTGCCGCCTGCAGAGAACTGAAGCCCAGCGAGGGCATTCAGCTTCGCTGCCCATCAGCGTGCACAAGTGCTGGCATGCACAGCGTGCTGTGCACGGATTTGCCTCAGCTGCAGGTAGTAGAATCATTCTCCTTCTGTTTCGATAGGGTCCAAAGTGCCCGTCTAGCTCTCGCTTCGAGAAATGTGCCAGGAAAGCAGCGCTTGAGTGTTTAGGTGTCCAAGCCTTTCGACAGAGCACAACCGGCTGGCCGACGAGAATGGCTCGTGAAGAGCATGCTTTTGTGCCGCTCCCTGTTTCTGGGCGAGACGACTAGTCGCCTCTTTGGTCTTTACGAGCCTGTCATGTGCGCGGGGGTACTTGGAGCTGCCAAGAACCGTGCAAAGAGCACCGCCATCTGAGGGCGTTGTGCAGGCTGTCAAAGGGGACTGCCCGGCAATGTGGTGCAAAGACAAGTTTCTCCGAGTTGCAGGGGCCAGCGCCGGCAAGCGTGTGCTTCTGGCACGGTTCTCCGTGCGAGACGTAGCCGAGGACCTTTCTGTTCCGATGCGGAGCACAGGAGAGGCAGAGTGTGCTGCCACGTAGCCCGGAGAGGGGACTGTGTATGGGCCAGGCGTGTTTCGGCAGAAGCAGTGCTCTGGTGCGCCCCTCCGCCGGCAGAGCCTTCTGCGCGAGAAGCAGAACGGCTGTTCGCCTCCGGGGCAATGAAAGCGCCACTCGCTACGAAAAGCGAAGAACCAAGCTGCCGTGCACACGGCTTGTGTGCGCATCCTACAGGCTGCAGGGAAAGCGGGGCTGCCACTCGCTTGCCTGGAAAAGTCACGCTAGCAGCAGAAGAAGGAACTCCAAAGACAGCTCCTTGTGCTGCTGCTTAGAGCAGCACCAACCTTCCGTGGGAACAGCTGCTCTTCCCTTGAGGCTCCGAGCTGCAGGGAAGATCACGCTACATGCAGCACAGGAGACAAGTACAGAGTGCACTGACGTGCCTTACGTGGGCGAAGGCGAAGGTGCAGCACAGCACTGGCTTCGACTTCTCGAGCCTGTTTGCATGCTAGCAGCTGCTGGAAGTTGGCAACGGTGATGCGAGCGTGAACAGGGTGCCGGCATGTCCAGCTGAGAAGGAAGCTTACAGAGCCTCCGTGGCTTGTGCTTGGAGAAGGGCTGCTTCAAGAACGCCTCCTTTGTAGACGCCTCCTTCTGGCTGAGCTCAAGCTGCATGCACTCTGCAACACTGAAGCTGTAAGGAACTGCTTCCGAGCCAGCTTGTGGGATGAAGTCGAAGGGCTGCTGCGCCTTACTTCCTGAAGCAGCAAGAGTCTTCTCGGCGAAATGTGCTTGCGAAGGAGCATTTGGCTGGACTTTGGCAATTCGCTAGCGAGCACCCAGAAGTCCCGTGCTCCGCGCCTTCAATCTTCGCCTGCTGCCGTCTGCAGAGAACTGAAGCCCAGCGAGGGCATTCAGCTTTGCTGCTCATCAGCGTGCACAGTGCTGGCATGCACAGCGTGCTGTGCACGGATTTGCCTCAGCTGCAGGTAGTAGAATCATTCTCCTTCTGTTTCGATAGGGTCCAAAGTGCCCGTCTAGCTCTCGCTTCGAGAAATGTGCCAGGAAAGCAGCGCTTGAGTGTTTAGGTGTCCAAGCCTTTCGACAGAGCACAACCGGCTGGCCGACGAGAATGGCTCGTGAAGAGCATGCTTTTGTGCCGCTCCCTGTTTCTGGGCGAGACGACTAGTCGCCTCTTTGGTCTTTACGAGCCTGTCATGTGCGCGGGGGTACTTGGAGCTGCCAAGAACCGTGCAAAGAGCACCGCCATCTGAGGGCGTTGTGCAGGCTGTCAAAGGGGACTGCCCGGCAATGTGGTGCAAAGACAAGTTTCTCCGAGTTGCAGGGGCCAGCGCCGGCAAGCGTGTGCTTCTGGCACGGTTCTCCGTGCGAGACGTAGCCGAGGACCTTTCTGTTCCGATGCGGAGCACAGGAGAGGCAGAGTGTGCTGCCACGTAGCCCGGAGAGGGGACTGTGTATGGGCCAGGCGTGTTTCGGCAGAAGCAGTGCTCTGGTGCGCCCCTCCGCCGGCAGAGCCTTCTGCGCGAGAAGCAGAACGGCTGTTCGCCTCCGGGGCAATGAAAGCGCCACTCGCTACGAAAAGCGAAGAACCAAGCTGCCGTGCACACGGCTTGTGTGCGCATCCTACAGGCTGCAGGGAAAGCGGGGCTGCCACTCGCTTGCCTGGAAAAGTCACGCTAGCAGCAGAAGAAGGAACTCCAAAGACAGCTCCTTGTGCTGCTGCTTAGAGCAGCACCAACCTTCCGTGGGAACAGCTGCTCTTCCCTTGAGGCTCCGAGCTGCAGAGAAGATCACGCTAGATGCAGCACAGGAGACAAGTACAGAGTGCACTGACGTGCCTTACGTGGGCGAAGGCGAAGGTGCAGCACAGCACTGGCTTTGACTTCTCGAGCCTGTTTGCATGCTAGCAGCTGCTGGAAGTTGGCAACGGTAATGCGAGCGTGAACAGGGTGCCGGCATGTCCAGCTGAGAAGGAAGCTTACAGAGCCTCCGTGGCTTGTGCTTGGAGAAGGGCTGCTTCAAGAACGCCTCCTTTGTAGACGCCTCCTTCTGGCTGAGCTCAAGCTGCATGCACTCTGCAACACTGAAGCTGTAAGGAACTGCTTCCGAGCCAGCTTGTGGGATGAAGTCGAAGGGCTGCTGCGCCTTACTTCCTGAAGCAGCAAGAGTCTTCTCGGCGAAATGGGCTTGCGAAGGAGCATTTGGCTGGACTTCGGCAATTCGCTGGCGAGCACCCAGAAGTCCCGTGCTCCGCGGCTTCAATCTTCGCCTGCTGCCGCCTGCAGAGAACTGAAGCCCAGCGAGGGCATTCAGCTTCGCTGCCCATCAGCGTGCACAAGTGCTGGCATGCACAGCGTGCTGTGCACGGATTTGCCTCAGCTGCAGGTAGTAGAATCATTCTCCTTCTGTTTCGATAGGGTCCAAAGTGCCCGTCTAGCTCTCGCTTCGAGAAATGTGCCAGGAAAGCAGCGCTTGAGTGTTTAGGTGTCCAAGCCTTTCGACAGAGCACAACCGGCTGGCCGACGAGAATGGCTCGTGAAGAGCATGCTTTTGTGCCGCTCCCTGTTTCTGGGCGAGACGACTAGTCGCCTCTTTGGTCTTTACGAGCCTGTCATGTGCGCGGGGGTACTTGGAGCTGCCAAGAACCGTGCAAAGAGCACCGCCATCTGAGGGCGTTGTGCAGGCTGTCAAAGGGGACTGCCCGGCAATGTGGTGCAAAGACAAGTTTCTCCGAGTTGCAGGGGCCAGCGCCGGCAAGCGTGTGCTTCTGGCACGGTTCTCCGTGCGAGACGTAGCCGAGGACCTTTCTGTTCCGATGCGGAGCACAGGAGAGGCAGAGTGTGCTGCCACGTAGCCCGGAGAGGGGACTGTGTATGGGCCAGGCGTGTTTCGGCAGAAGCAGTGCTCTGGTGCGCCCCTCCGCCGGCAGAGCCTTCTGCGCGAGAAGCAGACGGCTGTTCGCCTCCGGGGCAATGAAAGCGCCACTCGCTACGAAAAGCGAAGAACCAAGCTGCCGTGCACACGGCTTGTGTGCGCATCCTACAGGCTGCAGGGAAAGCGGGGCTGCCACTCGCTTGCCTGGAAAAGTCACGCTAGCAGCAGAAGAAGGAACTCCAAAGACAGCTCCTTGTGCTGCTGCTTAGAGCAGCACCAACCTTCCGTGGGAACAGCTGCTCTTCCCTTGAGGCTCCGAGCTGCAGAGAAGATCACGCTAGATGCAGCACAGGAGACAAGTACAGAGTGCACTGACGTGGCTTACGTGGGCGAAGGCGAAGGTGCAGCACAGCACTGGCTTCGACTTCTCGAGCCTGTTTGCATGCTAGCAGCTGCTGGAAGTTGGCGACGGTGATGCGAGCGTGAACAGTGTGCCGGCATGTCCAGCTGAGAAGGAAGCTACAGAGCCTCCGTGGCTTGTGCTTGGAGAAGGGCTGCTTCAAGAACGCCTCCTTTGTAGACGCCTCCTTCTGGCTGAGCTCAAGCTGCATGCACTCTGCAACACTGAAGCTGTAAGGAACTGCTTCCGAGCCAGCTTGTGGGATGAAGTCGAAGGGCTGCTGCGCCTTACTTCCTGAAGCAGCAAGAGTCTTCTCGGCGAAATGTGCTTGCGAAGGAGCATTTGGCTGGACTTTGGCAATTCGCTAGCGAGCACCCAGAAGTCCCGTGCTCCGCGCCTTCAATCTTCGCCTGCTGCCGTCTGCAGAGAACTGAAGCCCAGCGAGGGCATTCAGCTTTGCTGCTCATCAGCGTGCACAGTGCTGGCATGCACAGCGTGCTGTGCACGGATTTGCCTCAGCTGCAGGTAGTAGAATCATTCTCCTTCTGTTCCGATAGGGTCCAAAGTGCCCGTCTAGCTCTCGCTTCGAGAAATGTGCCAGGAAAGCAGCGCTTGAGTGTTTAGGTGTCCAAGCCTTTCGACAGAGCACAACCGGCTGGCCGACGAGAATGGCTCGTGAAGAGCATGCTTTTGTGCCGCTCCCTGTTTCTGGGCGAGACGACTAGTCGCCTCTTTGGTCTTTACGAGCCTGTCATGTGCGCGGGGGTACTTGGAGCTGCCAAGAACCGTGCAAAGAGCACCGCCATCTGAGGGCGTTGTGCAGGCTGTCAAAGGGGACTGCCCGGCAATGTGGTGCAAAGACAAGTTTCTCCGAGTTGCAGGGGCCAGCGCCGGCAAGCGTGTGCTTCTGGCACGGTTCTCCGTGCGAGACGTAGCCGAGGACCTTTCTGTTCCGATGCGGAGCACAGGAGAGGCAGAGTGTGCTGCCACGTAGCCCGGAGAGGGGACTGTGTATGGGCCAGGCGTGTTTCGGCAGAAGCAGTGCTCTGGTGCGCCCCTCCGCCGGCAGAGCCTTCTGCGCGAGAAGCAGAACGGCTGTTCGCCTCCGGGGCAATGAAAGCGCCACTCGCTACGAAAAGCGAAGAACCAAGCTGCCGTGCACACGGCTTGTGTGCGCATCCTACAGGCTGCAGGGAAAGCGGGGCTGCCACTCGCTTGCCTGGAAAAGTCACGCTAGCAGCAGAAGAAGGAACTCCAAAGACAGCTCCTTGTGCTGCTGCTTAGAGCAGCACCAACCTTCCGTGGGAACAGCTGCTCTTCCCTTGAGGCTCCGAGCTGCAGAGAAGATCACGCTAGATGCAGCACAGGAGACAAGTACAGAGTGCACTGACGTGCCTTACGTGGGCGAAGGCGAAGGTGCAGCACAGCACTGGCTTTGACTTCTCGAGCCTGTTTGCATGCTAGCAGCTGCTGGAAGTTGGCGACGGTAATGCGAGCGTGAACAGTGTGCCGGCATGTCCAGCTGAGAAGGAAGCTACAGAGCCTCCGTGGCTTGTGCTTGGAGAAGGGCTGCTTCAAGAACGCCTCCTTTGTAGACGCCTCCTTCTGGCTGAGCTCAAGCTGCATGCACTCTGCAACACTGAAGCTGTAAGGAACTGCTTCCGAGCCAGCTTGTGGGATGAAGTCGAAGGGCTGCTGCGCCTTACTTCCTGAAGCAGCAAGAGTCTTCTCGGCGAAATGTGCTTGCGAAGGAGCATTTGGCTGGACTTTGGCAATTCGCTAGCGAGCACCCAGAAGTCCCGTGCTCCGCGCCTTCAATCTTCGCCTGCTGCCGTCTGCAGAGAACTGAAGCCCAGCGAGGGCATTCAGCTTTGCTGCTCATCAGCGTGCACAGTGCTGGCATGCACAGCGTGCTGTGCACGGATTTGCCTCAGCTGCAGGTAGTAGAATCATTCTCCTTCTGTTCCGATAGGGTCCAAAGTGCCCGTCTAGCTCTCGCTTCGAGAAATGTGCCAGGAAAGCAGCGCTTGAGTGTTTAGGTGTCCAAGCCTTTCGACAGAGCACAACCGGCTGGCCGACGAGAATGGCTCGTGAAGAGCATGCTTTTGTGCCGCTCCCTGTTTCTGGGCGAGACGACTAGTCGCCTCTTTGGTCTTTACGAGCCTGTCATGTGCGCGGGGGTACTTGGAGCTGCCAAGAACCGTGCAAAGAGCACCGCCATCTGAGGGCGTTGTGCAGGCTGTCAAAGGGGACTGCCCGGCAATGTGGTGCAAAGACAAGTTTCTCCGAGTTGCAGGGGCCAGCGCCGGCAAGCGTGTGCTTCTGGCACGGTTCTCCGTGCGAGACGTAGCCGAGGACCTTTCTGTTCCGATGCGGAGGAGCACAGGAGAGGCAGAGTGTGCTGCCACGTAGCCCGGAGAGGGGACTGTGTATGGGCCAGGCGTGTTTCGGCAGAAGCAGTGCTCTGGTGCGCCCCTCCGCCGGCAGAGCCTTCTGCGCGAGAAGCAGAACGGCTGTTCGCCTCCGGGGCAATGAAAGCGCCACTCGCTACGAAAAGCGAAGAACCAAGCTGCCGTGCACACGGCTTGTGTGCGCATCCTACAGGCTGCAGGGAAAGCGGGGCTGCCACTCGCTTGCCTGGAAAAGTCACGCTAGCAGCAGAAGAAGGAACTCCAAAGACAGCTCCTTGTGCTGCTGCTTAGAGCAGCACCAACCTTCCGTGGGAACAGCTGCTCTTCCCTTGAGGCTCCGAGCTGCAGAGAAGATCACGCTAGATGCAGCACAGGAGACAAGTACAGAGTGCACTGACGTGCCTTACGTGGGCGAAGGCGAAGGTGCAGCACAGCACTGGCTTTGACTTCTCGAGCCTGTTTGCATGCTAGCAGCTGCTGGAAGTTGGCGACGGTAATGCGAGCGTGAACAGTGTGCCGGCATGTCCAGCTGAGAAGGAAGCTACAGAGCCTCCGTGGCTTGTGCTTGGAGAAGGGCTGCTTCAAGAACGCCTCCTTTGTAGACGCCTCCTTCTGGCTGAGCTCAAGCTGCATGCACTCTGCAACACTGAAGCTGTAAGGAACTGCTTCCGAGCCAGCTTGTGGGATGAAGTCGAAGGGCTGCTGCGCCTTACTTCCTGAAGCAGCAAGAGTCTTCTCGGCGAAATGTGCTTGCGAAGGAGCATTTGGCTGGACTTTGGCAATTCGCTAGCGAGCACCCAGAAGTCCCGTGCTCCGCGCCTTCAATCTTCGCCTGCTGCCGTCTGCAGAGAACTGAAGCCCAGCGAGGGCATTCAGCTTTGCTGCTCATCAGCGTGCACAGTGCTGGCATGCACAGCGTGCTGTGCACGGATTTGCCTCAGCTGCAGGTAGTAGAATCATTCTCCTTCTGTTCCGATAGGGTCCAAAGTGCCCGTCTAGCTCTCGCTTCGAGAAATGTGCCAGGAAAGCAGCGCTTGAGTGTTTAGGTGTCCAAGCCTTTCGACAGAGCACAACCGGCTGGCCGACGAGAATGGCTCGTGAAGAGCATGCTTTTGTGCCGCTCCCTGTTTCTGGGCGAGACGACTAGTCGCCTCTTTGGTCTTTACGAGCCTGTCATGTGCGCGGGGGTACTTGGAGCTGCCAAGAACCGTGCAAAGAGCACCGCCATCTGAGGGCGTTGTGCAGGCTGTCAAAGGGGACTGCCCGGCAATGTGGTGCAAAGACAAGTTTCTCCGAGTTGCAGGGGCCAGCGCCGGCAAGCGTGTGCTTCTGGCACGGTTCTCCGTGCGAGACGTAGCCGAGGACCTTTCTGTTCCGATGCGGAGCACAGGAGAGGCAGAGTGTGCTGCCACGTAGCCCGGAGAGGGGACTGTGTATGGGCCAGGCGTGTTTCGGCAGAAGCAGTGCTCTGGTGCGCCCCTCCGCCGGCAGAGCCTTCTGCGCGAGAAGCAGAACGGCTGTTCGCCTCCGGGGCAATGAAAGCGCCACTCGCTACGAAAAGCGAAGAACCAAGCTGCCGTGCACACGGCTTGTGTGCGCATCCTACAGGCTGCAGGGAAAGCGGGGCTGCCACTCGCTTGCCTGGAAAAGTCACGCTAGCAGCAGAAAAAGGAACTCCAAAGACAGCTCCTTGTGCTGCTGCTTAGAGCAGCACCAACCTTCCGTGGGAACAGCTGCTCTTCCCTTGAGGCTCCGAGCTGCAGAGAAGATCACGCTAGATGCAGCACAGGAGACAAGTACAGAGTGCACTGACGTGCCTTACGTGGGCGAAGGCGAAGGTGCAGCACAGCACTGGCTTTGACTTCTCGAGCCTGTTTGCATGCTAGCAGCTGCTGGAAGTTGGCAACGGTAATGCGAGCGTGAACAGTGTGCCGGCATGTCCAGCTGAGAAGGAAGCTTACAGAGCCTCCGTGGCTTGTGCTTGGAGAAGGGCTGCTTCAAGAACGCCTCCTTTGTAGACGCCTCCTTCTGGCTGAGCTCAAGCTGCATGCACTCTGCAACACTGAAGCTGTAAGGAACTGCTTCCGAGCCAGCTTGTGGGATGAAGTCGAAGGGCTGCTGCGCCTTACTTCCTGAAGCAGCAAGAGTCTTCTCGGCGAAATGGGCTTGCGAAGGAGCATTTGGCTGGACTTCGGCAATTCGCTGGCGAGCACCCAGAAGTCCCGTGCTCCGCGGCTTCAATCTTCGCCTGCTGCCGCCTGCAGAGAACTGAAGCCCAGCGAGGGCATTCAGCTTCGCTGCCCATCAGCGTGCACAAGTGCTGGCATGCACAGCGTGCTGTGCACGGATTTGCCTCAGCTGCAGGTAGTAGAATCATTCTCCTTCTGTTTCGATAGGGTCCAAAGTGCCCGTCTAGCTCTCGCTTCGAGAAATGTGCCAGGAAAGCAGCGCTTGAGTGTTTAGGTGTCCAAGCCTTTCGACAGAGCACAACCGGCTGGCCGACGAGAATGGCTCGTGAAGAGCATGCTTTTGTGCCGCTCCCTGTTTCTGGGCGAGACGACTAGTCGCCTCTTTGGTCTTTACGAGCCTGTCATGTGCGCGGGGGTACTTGGAGCTGCCAAGAACCGTGCAAAGAGCACCGCCATCTGAGGGCGTTGTGCAGGCTGTCAAAGGGGACTGCCCGGCAATGTGGTGCAAAGACAAGTTTCTCCGAGTTGCAGGGGCCAGCGCCGGCAAGCGTGTGCTTCTGGCACGGTTCTCCGTGCGAGACGTAGCCGAGGACCTTTCTGTTCCGATGCGGAGCACAGGAGAGGCAGAGTGTGCTGCCACGTAGCCCGGAGAGGGGACTGTGTATGGGCCAGGCGTGTTTCGGCAGAAGCAGTGCTCTGGTGCGCCCCTCCGCCGGCAGAGCCTTCTGCGCGAGAAGCAGAACGGCTGTTCGCCTCCGGGGCAATGAAAGCGCCACTCGCTACGAAAAGCGAAGAACCAAGCTGCCGTGCACACGGCTTGTGTGCGCATCCTACAGGCTGCAGGGAAAGCGGGGCTGCCACTCGCTTGCCTGGAAAAGTCACGCTAGCAGCAGAAGAAGGAACTCCAAAGACAGCTCCTTGTGCTGCTGCTTAGAGCAGCACCAACCTTCCGTGGGAACAGCTGCTCTTCCCTTGAGGCTCCGAGCTGCAGAGAAGATCACGCTAGATGCAGCACAGGAGACAAGTACAGAGTGCACTGACGTGCCTTACGTGGGCGAAGGCGAAGGTGCAGCACAGCACTGGCTTTGACTTCTCGAGCCTGTTTGCATGCTAGCAGCTGCTGGAAGTTGGCAACGGTAATGCGAGCGTGAACAGTGTGCCGGCATGTCCAGCTGAGAAGGAAGCTTACAGAGCCTCCGTGGCTTGTGCTTGGAGAAGGGCTGCTTCAAGAACGCCTCCTTTGTAGACGCCTCCTTCTGGCTGAGCTCAAGCTGCATGCACTCTGCAACACTGAAGCTGTAAGGAACTGCTTCCGAGCCAGCTTGTGGGATGAAGTCGAAGGGCTGCTGCGCCTTACTTCCTGAAGCAGCAAGAGTCTTCTCGGCGAAATGGGCTTGCGAAGGAGCATTTGGCTGGACTTCGGCAATTCGCTGGCGAGCACCCAGAAGTCCCGTGCTCCGCGGCTTCAATCTTCGCCTGCTGCCGCCTGCAGAGAACTGAAGCCCAGCGAGGGCATTCAGCTTCGCTGCCCATCAGCGTGCACAAGTGCTGGCATGCACAGCGTGCTGTGCACGGATTTGCCTCAGCTGCAGGTAGTAGAATCATTCTCCTTCTGTTTCGATAGGGTCCAAAGTGCCCGTCTAGCTCTCGCTTCGAGAAATGTGCCAGGAAAGCAGCGCTTGAGTGTTTAGGTGTCCAAGCCTTTCGACAGAGCACAACCGGCTGGCCGACGAGAATGGCTCGTGAAGAGCATGCTTTTGTGCCGCTCCCTGTTTCTGGGCGAGACGACTAGTCGCCTCTTTGGTCTTTACGAGCCTGTCATGTGCGCGGGGGTACTTGGAGCTGCCAAGAACCGTGCAAAGAGCACCGCCATCTGAGGGCGTTGTGCAGGCTGTCAAAGGGGACTGCCCGGCAATGTGGTGCAAAGACAAGTTTCTCCGAGTTGCAGGGGCCAGCGCCGGCAAGCGTGTGCTTCTGGCACGGTTCTCCGTGCGAGACGTAGCCGAGGACCTTTCTGTTCCGATGCGGAGCACAGGAGAGGCAGAGTGTGCTGCCACGTAGCCCGGAGAGGGGACTGTGTATGGGCCAGGCGTGTTTCGGCAGAAGCAGTGCTCTGGTGCGCCCCTCCGCCGGCAGAGCCTTCTGCGCGAGAAGCAGAACGGCTGTTCGCCTCCGGGGCAATGAAAGCGCCACTCGCTACGAAAAGCGAAGAACCAAGCTGCCGTGCACACGGCTTGTGTGCGCATCCTACAGGCTGCAGGGAAAGCGGGGCTGCCACTCGCTTGCCTGGAAAAGTCACGCTAGCAGCAGAAGAAGGAACTCCAAAGACAGCTCCTTGTGCTGCTGCTTAGAGCAGCACCAACCTTCCGTGGGAACAGCTGCTCTTCCCTTGAGGCTCCGAGCTGCAGGGAAGATCACGCTAGATGCAGCACAGGAGACAAGTACAGAGTGCACTGACGTGGCTTACGTGGGCGAAGGCGAAGGTGCAGCACAGCACTGGCTTCGACTTCTCGAGCCTGTTTGCATGCTAGCAGCTGCTGGAAGTTGGCAACGGTGATGCGAGCGTGAACAGGGTGCCGGCATGTCCAGCTGAGAAGGAAGCTTACAGAGCCTCCGTGGCTTGTGCTTGGAGAAGGGCTGCTTCAAGAACGCCTCCTTTGTAGACGCCTCCTTCTGGCTGAGCTCAAGCTGCATGCACTCTGCAACACTGAAGCTGTAAGGAACTGCTTCCGAGCCAGCTTGTGGGATGAAGTCGAAGGGCTGCTGCGCCTTACTTCCTGAAGCAGCAAGAGTCTTCTCGGCGAAATGGGCTTGCGAAGGAGCATTTGGCTGGACTTTGGCAATTCGCTAGCGAGCACCCAGAAGTCCCGTGCTCCGCGCCTTCAATCTTCGCCTGCTGCCGTCTGCAGAGAACTGAAGCCCAGCGAGGGCATTCAGCTTTGCTGCTCATCAGCGTGCACAGTGCTGGCATGCACAGCGTGCTGTGCACGGATTTGCCTCAGCTGCAGGTAGTAGAATCATTCTCCTTCTGTTCCGATAGGGTCCAAAGTGCCCGTCTAGCTCTCGCTTCGAGAAATGTGCCAGGAAAGCAGCGCTTGAGTGTTTAGGTGTCCAAGCCTTTCGACAGAGCACAACCGGCTGGCCGACGAGAATGGCTCGTGAAGAGCATGCTTTTGTGCCGCTCCCTGTTTCTGGGCGAGACGACTAGTCGCCTCTTTGGTCTTTACGAGCCTGTCATGTGCGCGGGGGTACTTGGAGCTGCCAAGAACCGTGCAAAGAGCACCGCCATCTGAGGGCGTTGTGCAGGCTGTCAAAGGGGACTGCCCGGCAATGTGGTGCAAAGACAAGTTTCTCCGAGTTGCAGGGGCCAGCGCCGGCAAGCGTGTGCTTCTGGCACGGTTCTCCGTGCGAGACGTAGCCGAGGACCTTTCTGTTCCGATGCGGAGGAGCACAGGAGAGGCAGAGTGTGCTGCCACGTAGCCCGGAGAGGGGACTGTGTATGGGCCAGGCGTGTTTCGGCAGAAGCAGTGCTCTGGTGCGCCCCTCCGCCGGCAGAGCCTTCTGCGCGAGAAGCAGAACGGCTGTTCGCCTCCGGGGCAATGAAAGCGCCACTCGCTACGAAAAGCGAAGAACCAAGCTGCCGTGCACACGGCTTGTGTGCGCATCCTACAGGCTGCAGGGAAAGCGGGGCTGCCACTCGCTTGCCTGGAAAAGTCACGCTAGCAGCAGAAGAAGGAACTCCAAAGACAGCTCCTTGTGCTGCTGCTTAGAGCAGCACCAACCTTCCGTGGGAACAGCTGCTCTTCCCTTGAGGCTCCGAGCTGCAGAGAAGATCACGCTAGATGCAGCACAGGAGACAAGTACAGAGTGCACTGACGTGCCTTACGTGGGCGAAGGCGAAGGTGCAGCACAGCACTGGCTTTGACTTCTCGAGCCTGTTTGCATGCTAGCAGCTGCTGGAAGTTGGCGACGGTAATGCGAGCGTGAACAGTGTGCCGGCATGTCCAGCTGAGAAGGAAGCTACAGAGCCTCCGTGGCTTGTGCTTGGAGAAGGGCTGCTTCAAGAACGCCTCCTTTGTAGACGCCTCCTTCTGGCTGAGCTCAAGCTGCATGCACTCTGCAACACTGAAGCTGTAAGGAACTGCTTCCGAGCCAGCTTGTGGGATGAAGTCGAAGGGCTGCTGCGCCTTACTTCCTGAAGCAGCAAGAGTCTTCTCGGCGAAATGTGCTTGCGAAGGAGCATTTGGCTGGACTTTGGCAATTCGCTAGCGAGCACCCAGAAGTCCCGTGCTCCGCGCCTTCAATCTTCGCCTGCTGCCGTCTGCAGAGAACTGAAGCCCAGCGAGGGCATTCAGCTTTGCTGCTCATCAGCGTGCACAGTGCTGGCATGCACAGCGTGCTGTGCACGGATTTGCCTCAGCTGCAGGTAGTAGAATCATTCTCCTTCTGTTCCGATAGGGTCCAAAGTGCCCGTCTAGCTCTCGCTTCGAGAAATGTGCCAGGAAAGCAGCGCTTGAGTGTTTAGGTGTCCAAGCCTTTCGACAGAGCACAACCGGCTGGCCGACGAGAATGGCTCGTGAAGAGCATGCTTTTGTGCCGCTCCCTGTTTCTGGGCGAGACGACTAGTCGCCTCTTTGGTCTTTACGAGCCTGTCATGTGCGCGGGGGTACTTGGAGCTGCCAAGAACCGTGCAAAGAGCACCGCCATCTGAGGGCGTTGTGCAGGCTGTCAAAGGGGACTGCCCGGCAATGTGGTGCAAAGACAAGTTTCTCCGAGTTGCAGGGGCCAGCGCCGGCAAGCGTGTGCTTCTGGCACGGTTCTCCGTGCGAGACGTAGCCGAGGACCTTTCTGTTCCGATGCGGAGCACAGGAGAGGCAGAGTGTGCTGCCACGTAGCCCGGAGAGGGGACTGTGTATGGGCCAGGCGTGTTTCGGCAGAAGCAGTGCTCTGGTGCGCCCCTCCGCCGGCAGAGCCTTCTGCGCGAGAAGCAGAACGGCTGTTCGCCTCCGGGGCAATGAAAGCGCCACTCGCTACGAAAAGCGAAGAACCAAGCTGCCGTGCACACGGCTTGTGTGCGCATCCTACAGGCTGCAGGGAAAGCGGGGCTGCCACTCGCTTGCCTGGAAAAGTCACGCTAGCAGCAGAAGAAGGAACTCCAAAGACAGCTCCTTGTGCTGCTGCTTAGAGCAGCACCAACCTTCCGTGGGAACAGCTGCTCTTCCCTTGAGGCTCCGAGCTGCAGAGAAGATCACGCTAGATGCAGCACAGGAGACAAGTACAGAGTGCACTGACGTGCCTTACGTGGGCGAAGGCGAAGGTGCAGCACAGCACTGGCTTTGACTTCTCGAGCCTGTTTGCATGCTAGCAGCTGCTGGAAGTTGGCGACGGTAATGCGAGCGTGAACAGTGTGCCGGCATGTCCAGCTGAGAAGGAAGCTACAGAGCCTCCGTGGCTTGTGCTTGGAGAAGGGCTGCTTCAAGAACGCCTCCTTTGTAGACGCCTCCTTCTGGCTGAGCTCAAGCTGCATGCACTCTGCAACACTGAAGCTGTAAGGAACTGCTTCCGAGCCAGCTTGTGGGATGAAGTCGAAGGGCTGCTGCGCCTTACTTCCTGAAGCAGCAAGAGTCTTCTCGGCGAAATGTGCTTGCGAAGGAGCATTTGGCTGGACTTTGGCAATTCGCTAGCGAGCACCCAGAAGTCCCGTGCTCCGCGCCTTCAATCTTCGCCTGCTGCCGTCTGCAGAGAACTGAAGCCCAGCGAGGGCATTCAGCTTTGCTGCTCATCAGCGTGCACAGTGCTGGCATGCACAGCGTGCTGTGCACGGATTTGCCTCAGCTGCAGGTAGTAGAATCATTCTCCTTCTGTTCCGATAGGGTCCAAAGTGCCCGTCTAGCTCTCGCTTCGAGAAATGTGCCAGGAAAGCAGCGCTTGAGTGTTTAGGTGTCCAAGCCTTTCGACAGAGCACAACCGGCTGGCCGACGAGAATGGCTCGTGAAGAGCATGCTTTTGTGCCGCTCCCTGTTTCTGGGCGAGACGACTAGTCGCCTCTTTGGTCTTTACGAGCCTGTCATGTGCGCGGGGGTACTTGGAGCTGCCAAGAACCGTGCAAAGAGCACCGCCATCTGAGGGCGTTGTGCAGGCTGTCAAAGGGGACTGCCCGGCAATGTGGTGCAAAGACAAGTTTCTCCGAGTTGCAGGGGCCAGCGCCGGCAAGCGTGTGCTTCTGGCACGGTTCTCCGTGCGAGACGTAGCCGAGGACCTTTCTGTTCCGATGCGGAGCACAGGAGAGGCAGAGTGTGCTGCCACGTAGCCCGGAGAGGGGACTGTGTATGGGCCAGGCGTGTTTCGGCAGAAGCAGTGCTCTGGTGCGCCCCTCCGCCGGCAGAGCCTTCTGCGCGAGAAGCAGAACGGCTGTTCGCCTCCGGGGCAATGAAAGCGCCACTCGCTACGAAAAGCGAAGAACCAAGCTGCCGTGCACACGGCTTGTGTGCGCATCCTACAGGCTGC
This sequence comes from Corvus hawaiiensis, assembly GCF_020740725.1. Lineage (NCBI taxonomy): Eukaryota > Metazoa > Chordata > Aves > Passeriformes > Corvidae > Corvus > Corvus hawaiiensis. The sequence continues at coordinate 34,624,365 of NC_063220.1, read as the reverse complement.
AGGGAAAGCGGGGCTGCCACTCGCTTGCCTGGAAAAGTCACGCTAGCAGCAGAAAAAGGAACTCCAAAGACAGCTCCTTGTGCTGCTGCTTAGAGCAGCACCAACCTTCCGTGGGAACAGCTGCTCTTCCCTTGAGGCTCCGAGCTGCAGAGAAGATCACGCTAGATGCAGCACAGGAGACAAGTACAGAGTGCACTGACGTGCCTTACGTGGGCGAAGGCGAAGGTGCAGCACAGCACTGGCTTTGACTTCTCGAGCCTGTTTGCATGCTAGCAGCTGCTGGAAGTTGGCAACGGTAATGCGAGCGTGAACAGTGTGCCGGCATGTCCAGCTGAGAAGGAAGCTTACAGAGCCTCCGTGGCTTGTGCTTGGAGAAGGGCTGCTTCAAGAACGCCTCCTTTGTAGACGCCTCCTTCTGGCTGAGCTCAAGCTGCATGCACTCTGCAACACTGAAGCTGTAAGGAACTGCTTCCGAGCCAGCTTGTGGGATGAAGTCGAAGGGCTGCTGCGCCTTACTTCCTGAAGCAGCAAGAGTCTTCTCGGCGAAATGGGCTTGCGAAGGAGCATTTGGCTGGACTTCGGCAATTCGCTGGCGAGCACCCAGAAGTCCCGTGCTCCGCGGCTTCAATCTTCGCCTGCTGCCGCCTGCAGAGAACTGAAGCCCAGCGAGGGCATTCAGCTTCGCTGCCCATCAGCGTGCACAAGTGCTGGCATGCACAGCGTGCTGTGCACGGATTTGCCTCAGCTGCAGGTAGTAGAATCATTCTCCTTCTGTTTCGATAGGGTCCAAAGTGCCCGTCTAGCTCTCGCTTCGAGAAATGTGCCAGGAAAGCAGCGCTTGAGTGTTTAGGTGTCCAAGCCTTTCGACAGAGCACAACCGGCTGGCCGACGAGAATGGCTCGTGAAGAGCATGCTTTTGTGCCGCTCCCTGTTTCTGGGCGAGACGACTAGTCGCCTCTTTGGTCTTTACGAGCCTGTCATGTGCGCGGGGGTACTTGGAGCTGCCAAGAACCGTGCAAAGAGCACCGCCATCTGAGGGCGTTGTGCAGGCTGTCAAAGGGGACTGCCCGGCAATGTGGTGCAAAGACAAGTTTCTCCGAGTTGCAGGGGCCAGCGCCGGCAAGCGTGTGCTTCTGGCACGGTTCTCCGTGCGAGACGTAGCCGAGGACCTTTCTGTTCCGATGCGGAGCACAGGAGAGGCAGAGTGTGCTGCCACGTAGCCCGGAGAGGGGACTGTGTATGGGCCAGGCGTGTTTCGGCAGAAGCAGTGCTCTGGTGCGCCCCTCCGCCGGCAGAGCCTTCTGCGCGAGAAGCAGAACGGCTGTTCGCCTCCGGGGCAATGAAAGCGCCACTCGCTACGAAAAGCGAAGAACCAAGCTGCCGTGCACACGGCTTGTGTGCGCATCCTACAGGCTGCAGGGAAAGCGGGGCTGCCACTCGCTTGCCTGGAAAAGTCACGCTAGCAGCAGAAGAAGGAACTCCAAAGACAGCTCCTTGTGCTGCTGCTTAGAGCAGCACCAACCTTCCGTGGGAACAGCTGCTCTTCCCTTGAGGCTCCGAGCTGCAGAGAAGATCACGCTAGATGCAGCACAGGAGACAAGTACAGAGTGCACTGACGTGCCTTACGTGGGCGAAGGCGAAGGTGCAGCACAGCACTGGCTTTGACTTCTCGAGCCTGTTTGCATGCTAGCAGCTGCTGGAAGTTGGCAACGGTAATGCGAGCGTGAACAGTGTGCCGGCATGTCCAGCTGAGAAGGAAGCTTACAGAGCCTCCGTGGCTTGTGCTTGGAGAAGGGCTGCTTCAAGAACGCCTCCTTTGTAGACGCCTCCTTCTGGCTGAGCTCAAGCTGCATGCACTCTGCAACACTGAAGCTGTAAGGAACTGCTTCCGAGCCAGCTTGTGGGATGAAGTCGAAGGGCTGCTGCGCCTTACTTCCTGAAGCAGCAAGAGTCTTCTCGGCGAAATGGGCTTGCGAAGGAGCATTTGGCTGGACTTCGGCAATTCGCTGGCGAGCACCCAGAAGTCCCGTGCTCCGCGGCTTCAATCTTCGCCTGCTGCCGCCTGCAGAGAACTGAAGCCCAGCGAGGGCATTCAGCTTCGCTGCCCATCAGCGTGCACAAGTGCTGGCATGCACAGCGTGCTGTGCACGGATTTGCCTCAGCTGCAGGTAGTAGAATCATTCTCCTTCTGTTTCGATAGGGTCCAAAGTGCCCGTCTAGCTCTCGCTTCGAGAAATGTGCCAGGAAAGCAGCGCTTGAGTGTTTAGGTGTCCAAGCCTTTCGACAGAGCACAACCGGCTGGCCGACGAGAATGGCTCGTGAAGAGCATGCTTTTGTGCCGCTCCCTGTTTCTGGGCGAGACGACTAGTCGCCTCTTTGGTCTTTACGAGCCTGTCATGTGCGCGGGGGTACTTGGAGCTGCCAAGAACCGTGCAAAGAGCACCGCCATCTGAGGGCGTTGTGCAGGCTGTCAAAGGGGACTGCCCGGCAATGTGGTGCAAAGACAAGTTTCTCCGAGTTGCAGGGGCCAGCGCCGGCAAGCGTGTGCTTCTGGCACGGTTCTCCGTGCGAGACGTAGCCGAGGACCTTTCTGTTCCGATGCGGAGCACAGGAGAGGCAGAGTGTGCTGCCACGTAGCCCGGAGAGGGGACTGTGTATGGGCCAGGCGTGTTTCGGCAGAAGCAGTGCTCTGGTGCGCCCCTCCGCCGGCAGAGCCTTCTGCGCGAGAAGCAGAACGGCTGTTCGCCTCCGGGGCAATGAAAGCGCCACTCGCTACGAAAAGCGAAGAACCAAGCTGCCGTGCACACGGCTTGTGTGCGCATCCTACAGGCTGCAGGGAAAGCGGGGCTGCCACTCGCTTGCCTGGAAAAGTCACGCTAGCAGCAGAAGAAGGAACTCCAAAGACAGCTCCTTGTGCTGCTGCTTAGAGCAGCACCAACCTTCCGTGGGAACAGCTGCTCTTCCCTTGAGGCTCCGAGCTGCAGGGAAGATCACGCTAGATGCAGCACAGGAGACAAGTACAGAGTGCACTGACGTGCCTTACGTGGGCGAAGGCGAAGGTGCAGCACAGCACTGGCTTCGACTTCTCGAGCCTGTTTGCATGCTAGCAGCTGCTGGAAGTTGGCAACGGTGATGCGAGCGTGAACAGGGTGCCGGCATGTCCAGCTGAGAAGGAAGCTTACAGAGCCTCCGTGGCTTGTGCTTGGAGAAGGGCTGCTTCAAGAACGCCTCCTTTGTAGACGCCTCCTTCTGGCTGAGCTCAAGCTGCATGCACTCTGCAACACTGAAGCTGTAAGGAACTGCTTCCGAGCCAGCTTGTGGGATGAAGTCGAAGGGCTGCTGCGCCTTACTTCCTGAAGCAGCAAGAGTCTTCTCGGCGAAATGGGCTTGCGAAGGAGCATTTGGCTAGACTTCGGCAATTCGCTGGCGAGCACCCAGAAGTCCCGTGCTCCGCGGCTTCAATCTTCGCCTGCTGCCGCCTGCAGAGAACTGAAGCCCAGCGAGGGCATTCAGCTTCGCTGCCCATCAGCGTGCACAAGTGCTGGCATGCACAGCGTGCTGTGCACGGATTTGCCTCAGCTGCAGGTAGTAGAATCATTCTCCTTCTGTTTCGATAGGGTCCAAAGTGCCCGTCTAGCTCTCGCTTCGAGAAATGTGCCAGGAAAGCAGCGCTTGAGTGTTTAGGTGTCCAAGCCTTTCGACAGAGCACAACCGGCTGGCCGACGAGAATGGCTCGTGAAGAGCATGCTTTTGTGCCGCTCCCTGTTTCTGGGCGAGACGACTAGTCGCCTCTTTGGTCTTTACGAGCCTGTCATGTGCGCGGGGGTACTTGGAGCTGCCAAGAACCGTGCAAAGAGCACCGCCATCTGAGGGCGTTGTGCAGGCTGTCAAAGGGGACTGCCCGGCAATGTGGTGCAAAGACAAGTTTCTCCGAGTTGCAGGGGCCAGCGCCGGCAAGCGTGTGCTTCTGGCACGGTTCTCCGTGCGAGACGTAGCCGAGGACCTTTCTGTTCCGATGCGGAGCACAGGAGAGGCAGAGTGTGCTGCCACGTAGCCCGGAGAGGGGACTGTGTATGGGCCAGGCGTGTTTCGGCAGAAGCAGTGCTCTGGTGCGCCCCTCCGCCGGCAGAGCCTTCTGCGCGAGAAGCAGAACGGCTGTTCGCCTCCGGGGCAATGAAAGCGCCACTCGCTACGAAAAGCGAAGAACCAAGCTGCCGTGCACACGGCTTGTGTGCGCATCCTACAGGCTGCAGGGAAAGCGGGGCTGCCACTCGCTTGCCTGGAAAAGTCACGCTAGCAGCAGAAGAAGGAACTCCAAAGACAGCTCCTTGTGCTGCTGCTTAGAGCAGCACCAACCTTCCGTGGGAACAGCTGCTCTTCCCTTGAGGCTCCGAGCTGCAGAGAAGATCACGCTAGATGCAGCACAGGAGACAAGTACAGAGTGCACTGACGTGCCTTACGTGGGCGAAGGCGAAGGTGCAGCACAGCACTGGCTTTGACTTCTCGAGCCTGTTTGCATGCTAGCAGCTGCTGGAAGTTGGCGACGGTAATGCGAGCGTGAACAGTGTGCCGGCATGTCCAGCTGAGAAGGAAGCTACAGAGCCTCCGTGGCTTGTGCTTGGAGAAGGGCTGCTTCAAGAACGCCTCCTTTGTAGACGCCTCCTTCTGGCTGAGCTCAAGCTGCATGCACTCTGCAACACTGAAGCTGTAAGGAACTGCTTCCGAGCCAGCTTGTGGGATGAAGTCGAAGGGCTGCTGCGCCTTACTTCCTGAAGCAGCAAGAGTCTTCTCGGCGAAATGGGCTTGCGAAGGAGCATTTGGCTGGACTTTGGCAATTCGCTAGCGAGCACCCAGAAGTCCCGTGCTCCGCGCCTTCAATCTTCGCCTGCTGCCGTCTGCAGAGAACTGAAGCCCAGCGAGGGCATTCAGCTTTGCTGCTCATCAGCGTGCACAGTGCTGGCATGCACAGCGTGCTGTGCACGGATTTGCCTCAGCTGCAGGTAGTAGAATCATTCTCCTTCTGTTCCGATAGGGTCCAAAGTGCCCGTCTAGCTCTCGCTTCGAGAAATGTGCCAGGAAAGCAGCGCTTGAGTGTTTAGGTGTCCAAGCCTTTCGACAGAGCACAACCGGCTGGCCGACGAGAATGGCTCGTGAAGAGCATGCTTTTGTGCCGCTCCCTGTTTCTGGGCGAGACGACTAGTCGCCTCTTTGGTCTTTACGAGCCTGTCATGTGCGCGGGGGTACTTGGAGCTGCCAAGAACCGTGCAAAGAGCACCGCCATCTGAGGGCGTTGTGCAGGCTGTCAAAGGGGACTGCCCGGCAATGTGGTGCAAAGACAAGTTTCTCCGAGTTGCAGGGGCCAGCGCCGGCAAGCGTGTGCTTCTGGCACGGTTCTCCGTGCGAGACGTAGCCGAGGACCTTTCTGTTCCGATGCGGAGCACAGGAGAGGCAGAGTGTGCTGCCACGTAGCCCGGAGAGGGGACTGTGTATGGGCCAGGCGTGTTTCGGCAGAAGCAGTGCTCTGGTGCGCCCCTCCGCCGGCAGAGCCTTCTGCGCGAGAAGCAGAACGGCTGTTCGCCTCCGGGGCAATGAAAGCGCCACTCGCTACGAAAAGCGAAGAACCAAGCTGCCGTGCACACGGCTTGTGTGCGCATCCTACAGGCTGCAGGGAAAGCGGGGCTGCCACTCGCTTGCCTGGAAAAGTCACGCTAGCAGCAGAAAAAGGAACTCCAAAGACAGCTCCTTGTGCTGCTGCTTAGAGCAGCACCAACCTTCCGTGGGAACAGCTGCTCTTCCCTTGAGGCTCCGAGCTGCAGAGAAGATCACGCTAGATGCAGCACAGGAGACAAGTACAGAGTGCACTGACGTGCCTTACGTGGGCGAAGGCGAAGGTGCAGCACAGCACTGGCTTTGACTTCTCGAGCCTGTTTGCATGCTAGCAGCTGCTGGAAGTTGGCAACGGTAATGCGAGCGTGAACAGTGTGCCGGCATGTCCAGCTGAGAAGGAAGCTTACAGAGCCTCCGTGGCTTGTGCTTGGAGAAGGGCTGCTTCAAGAACGCCTCCTTTGTAGACGCCTCCTTCTGGCTGAGCTCAAGCTGCATGCACTCTGCAACACTGAAGCTGTAAGGAACTGCTTCCGAGCCAGCTTGTGGGATGAAGTCGAAGGGCTGCTGCGCCTTACTTCCTGAAGCAGCAAGAGTCTTCTCGGCGAAATGGGCTTGCGAAGGAGCATTTGGCTGGACTTCGGCAATTCGCTGGCGAGCACCCAGAAGTCCCGTGCTCCGCGGCTTCAATCTTCGCCTGCTGCCGCCTGCAGAGAACTGAAGCCCAGCGAGGGCATTCAGCTTCGCTGCCCATCAGCGTGCACAAGTGCTGGCATGCACAGCGTGCTGTGCACGGATTTGCCTCAGCTGCAGGTAGTAGAATCATTCTCCTTCTGTTTCGATAGGGTCCAAAGTGCCCGTCTAGCTCTCGCTTCGAGAAATGTGCCAGGAAAGCAGCGCTTGAGTGTTTAGGTGTCCAAGCCTTTCGACAGAGCACAACCGGCTGGCCGACGAGAATGGCTCGTGAAGAGCATGCTTTTGTGCCGCTCCCTGTTTCTGGGCGAGACGACTAGTCGCCTCTTTGGTCTTTACGAGCCTGTCATGTGCGCGGGGGTACTTGGAGCTGCCAAGAACCGTGCAAAGAGCACCGCCATCTGAGGGCGTTGTGCAGGCTGTCAAAGGGGACTGCCCGGCAATGTGGTGCAAAGACAAGTTTCTCCGAGTTGCAGGGGCCAGCGCCGGCAAGCGTGTGCTTCTGGCACGGTTCTCCGTGCGAGACGTAGCCGAGGACCTTTCTGTTCCGATGCGGAGGAGCACAGGAGAGGCAGAGTGTGCTGCCACGTAGCCCGGAGAGGGGACTGTGTATGGGCCAGGCGTGTTTCGGCAGAAGCAGTGCTCTGGTGCGCCCCTCCGCCGGCAGAGCCTTCTGCGCGAGAAGCAGAACGGCTGTTCGCCTCCGGGGCAATGAAAGCGCCACTCGCTACGAAAAGCGAAGAACCAAGCTGCCGTGCACACGGCTTGTGTGCGCATCCTACAGGCTGCAGGGAAAGCGGGGCTGCCACTCGCTTGCCTGGAAAAGTCACGCTAGCAGCAGAAGAAGGAACTCCAAAGACAGCTCCTTGTGCTGCTGCTTAGAGCAGCACCAACCTTCCGTGGGAACAGCTGCTCTTCCCTTGAGGCTCCGAGCTGCAGAGAAGATCACGCTAGATGCAGCACAGGAGACAAGTACAGAGTGCACTGACGTGCCTTACGTGGGCGAAGGCGAAGGTGCAGCACAGCACTGGCTTTGACTTCTCGAGCCTGTTTGCATGCTAGCAGCTGCTGGAAGTTGGCAACGGTAATGCGAGCGTGAACAGTGTGCCGGCATGTCCAGCTGAGAAGGAAGCTTACAGAGCCTCCGTGGCTTGTGCTTGGAGAAGGGCTGCTTCAAGAACGCCTCCTTTGTAGACGCCTCCTTCTGGCTGAGCTCAAGCTGCATGCACTCTGCAACACTGAAGCTGTAAGGAACTGCTTCCGAGCCAGCTTGTGGGATGAAGTCGAAGGGCTGCTGCGCCTTACTTCCTGAAGCAGCAAGAGTCTTCTCGGCGAAATGGGCTTGCGAAGGAGCATTTGGCTGGACTTCGGCAATTCGCTGGCGAGCACCCAGAAGTCCCGTGCTCCGCGGCTTCAATCTTCGCCTGCTGCCGCCTGCAGAGAACTGAAGCCCAGCGAGGGCATTCAGCTTCGCTGCCCATCAGCGTGCACAAGTGCTGGCATGCACAGCGTGCTGTGCACGGATTTGCCTCAGCTGCAGGTAGTAGAATCATTCTCCTTCTGTTTCGATAGGGTCCAAAGTGCCCGTCTAGCTCTCGCTTCGAGAAATGTGCCAGGAAAGCAGCGCTTGAGTGTTTAGGTGTCCAAGCCTTTCGACAGAGCACAACCGGCTGGCCGACGAGAATGGCTCGTGAAGAGCATGCTTTTGTGCCGCTCCCTGTTTCTGGGCGAGACGACTAGTCGCCTCTTTGGTCTTTACGAGCCTGTCATGTGCGCGGGGGTACTTGGAGCTGCCAAGAACCGTGCAAAGAGCACCGCCATCTGAGGGCGTTGTGCAGGCTGTCAAAGGGGACTGCCCGGCAATGTGGTGCAAAGACAAGTTTCTCCGAGTTGCAGGGGCCAGCGCCGGCAAGCGTGTGCTTCTGGCACGGTTCTCCGTGCGAGACGTAGCCGAGGACCTTTCTGTTCCGATGCGGAGCACAGGAGAGGCAGAGTGTGCTGCCACGTAGCCCGGAGAGGGGACTGTGTATGGGCCAGGCGTGTTTCGGCAGAAGCAGTGCTCTGGTGCGCCCCTCCGCCGGCAGAGCCTTCTGCGCGAGAAGCAGAACGGCTGTTCGCCTCCGGGGCAATGAAAGCGCCACTCGCTACGAAAAGCGAAGAACCAAGCTGCCGTGCACACGGCTTGTGTGCGCATCCTACAGGCTGCAGGGAAAGCGGGGCTGCCACTCGCTTGCCTGGAAAAGTCACGCTAGCAGCAGAAGAAGGAACTCCAAAGACAGCTCCTTGTGCTGCTGCTTAGAGCAGCACCAACCTTCCGTGGGAACAGCTGCTCTTCCCTTGAGGCTCCGAGCTGCAGGGAAGATCACGCTAGATGCAGCACAGGAGACAAGTACAGAGTGCACTGACGTGGCTTACGTGGGCGAAGGCGAAGGTGCAGCACAGCACTGGCTTCGACTTCTCGAGCCTGTTTGCATGCTAGCAGCTGCTGGAAGTTGGCAACGGTGATGCGAGCGTGAACAGGGTGCCGGCATGTCCAGCTGAGAAGGAAGCTTACAGAGCCTCCGTGGCTTGTGCTTGGAGAAGGGCTGCTTCAAGAACGCCTCCTTTGTAGACGCCTCCTTCTGGCTGAGCTCAAGCTGCATGCACTCTGCAACACTGAAGCTGTAAGGAACTGCTTCCGAGCCAGCTTGTGGGATGAAGTCGAAGGGCTGCTGCGCCTTACTTCCTGAAGCAGCAAGAGTCTTCTCGGCGAAATGGGCTTGCGAAGGAGCATTTGGCTGGACTTCGGCAATTCGCTGGCGAGCACCCAGAAGTCCCGTGCTCCGCGGCTTCAATCTTCGCCTGCTGCCGCCTGCAGAGAACTGAAGCCCAGCGAGGGCATTCAGCTTCGCTGCCCATCAGCGTGCACAAGTGCTGGCATGCACAGCGTGCTGTGCACGGATTTGCCTCAGCTGCAGGTAGTAGAATCATTCTCCTTCTGTTTCGATAGGGTCCAAAGTGCCCGTCTAGCTCTCGCTTCGAGAAATGTGCCAGGAAAGCAGCGCTTGAGTGTTTAGGTGTCCAAGCCTTTCGACAGAGCACAACCGGCTGGCCGACGAGAATGGCTCGTGAAGAGCATGCTTTTGTGCCGCTCCCTGTTTCTGGGCGAGACGACTAGTCGCCTCTTTGGTCTTTACGAGCCTGTCATGTGCGCGGGGGTACTTGGAGCTGCCAAGAACCGTGCAAAGAGCACCGCCATCTGAGGGCGTTGTGCAGGCTGTCAAAGGGGACTGCCCGGCAATGTGGTGCAAAGACAAGTTTCTCCGAGTTGCAGGGGCCAGCGCCGGCAAGCGTGTGCTTCTGGCACGGTTCTCCGTGCGAGACGTAGCCGAGGACCTTTCTGTTCCGATGCGGAGCACAGGAGAGGCAGAGTGTGCTGCCACGTAGCCCGGAGAGGGGACTGTGTATGGGCCAGGCGTGTTTCGGCAGAAGCAGTGCTCTGGTGCGCCCCTCCGCCGGCAGAGCCTTCTGCGCGAGAAGCAGAACGGCTGTTCGCCTCCGGGGCAATGAAAGCGCCACTCGCTACGAAAAGCGAAGAACCAAGCTGCCGTGCACACGGCTTGTGTGCGCATCCTACAGGCTGCAGGGAAAGCGGGGCTGCCACTCGCTTGCCTGGAAAAGTCACGCTAGCAGCAGAAGAAGGAACTCCAAAGACAGCTCCTTGTGCTGCTGCTTAGAGCAGCACCAACCTTCCGTGGGAACAGCTGCTCTTCCCTTGAGGCTCCGAGCTGCAGAGAAGATCACGCTAGATGCAGCACAGGAGACAAGTACAGAGTGCACTGACGTGCCTTACGTGGGCGAAGGCGAAGGTGCAGCACAGCACTGGCTTTGACTTCTCGAGCCTGTTTGCATGCTAGCAGCTGCTGGAAGTTGGCAACGGTAATGCGAGCGTGAACAGTGTGCCGGCATGTCCAGCTGAGAAGGAAGCTTACAGAGCCTCCGTGGCTTGTGCTTGGAGAAGGGCTGCTTCAAGAACGCCTCCTTTGTAGACGCCTCCTTCTGGCTGAGCTCAAGCTGCATGCACTCTGCAACACTGAAGCTGTAAGGAACTGCTTCCGAGCCAGCTTGTGGGATGAAGTCGAAGGGCTGCGCCTTACTTCCTGAAGCAGCAAGAGTCTTCTCGGCGAAATGGGCTTGCGAAGGAGCATTTGGCTGGACTTCGGCAATTCGCTGGCGAGCACCCAGAAGTCCCGTGCTCCGCGCCTTCAATCTTCGCCTGCTGCCGCCTGCAGAGAACTGAAGCCCAGCGAGGGCATTCAGCTTCGCTGCCCATCAGCGTGCACAGTGCTGGCATGCACAGCGTGCTGTGCACGGATTTGCCTCAGCTGCAGGTAGTAGAATCATTCTCCTTCTGTTCCGATAGGGTCCAAAGTGCCCGTCTAGCTCTCGCTTCGAGAAATGTGCCAGGAAAGCAGCGCTTGAGTGTTTAGGTGTCCAAGCCTTTCGACAGAGCACAACCGGCTGGCCGACGAGAATGGCTCGTGAAGAGCATGCTTTTGTGCCGCTCCCTGTTTCTGGGCGAGACGACTAGTCGCCTCTTTGGTCTTTACGAGCCTGTCATGTGCGCGGGGGTACTTGGAGCTGCCAAGAACCGTGCAAAGAGCACCGCCATCTGAGGGCGTTGTGCAGGCTGTCAAAGGGGACTGCCCGGCAATGTGGTGCAAAGACAAGTTTCTCCGAGTTGCAGGGGCCAGCGCCGGCAAGCGTGTGCTTCTGGCACGGTTCTCCGTGCGAGACGTAGCCGAGGACCTTTCTGTTCCGATGCGGAGCACAGGAGAGGCAGAGTGTGCTGCCACGTAGCCCGGAGAGGGGACTGTGTATGGGCCAGGCGTGTTTCGGCAGAAGCAGTGCTCTGGTGCGCCCCTCCGCCGGCAGAGCCTTCTGCGCGAGAAGCAGAACGGCTGTTCGCCTCCGGGGCAATGAAAGCGCCACTCGCTACGAAAAGCGAAGAACCAAGCTGCCGTGCACACGGCTTGTGTGCGCATCCTACAGGCTGCAGGGAAAGCGGGGCTGCCACTCGCTTGCCTGGAAAAGTCACGCTAGCAGCAGAAGAAGGAACTCCAAAGACAGCTCCTTGTGCTGCTGCTTAGAGCAGCACCAACCTTCCGTGGGAACAGCTGCTCTTCCCTTGAGGCTCCGAGCTGCAGAGAAGATCACGCTAGATGCAGCACAGGAGACAAGTACAGAGTGCACTGACGTGGCTTACGTGGGCGAAGGCGAAGGTGCAGCACAGCACTGGCTTCGACTTCTCGAGCCTGTTTGCATGCTAGCAGCTGCTGGAAGTTGGCAACGGTGATGCGAGCGTGAACAGGGTGCCGGCATGTCCAGCTGAGAAGGAAGCTTACAGAGCCTCCGTGGCTTGTGCTTGGAGAAGGGCTGCTTCAAGAACGCCTCCTTTGTAGACGCCTCCTTCTGGCTGAGCTCAAGCTGCATGCACTCTGCAACACTGAAGCTGTAAGGAACTGCTTCCGAGCCAGCTTGTGGGATGAAGTCGAAGGGCTGCGCCTTACTTCCTGAAGCAGCAAGAGTCTTCTCGGCGAAATGGGCTTGCGAAGGAGCATTTGGCTGGACTTCGGCAATTCGCTGGCGAGCACCCAGAAGTCCCGTGCTCCGCGGCTTCAATCTTCGCCTGCTGCCGCCTGCAGAGAACTGAAGCCCAGCGAGGGCATTCAGCTTCGCTGCCCATCAGCGTGCACAAGTGCTGGCATGCACAGCGTGCTGTGCACGGATTTGCCTCAGCTGCAGGTAGTAGAATCATTCTCCTTCTGTTCCGATAGGGTCCAAAGTGCCCGTCTAGCTCTCGCTTCGAGAAATGTGCCAGGAAAGCAGCGCTTGAGTGTTTAGGTGTCCAAGCCTTTCGACAGAGCACAACCGGCTGGCCGACGAGAATGGCTCGTGAAGAGCATGCTTTTGTGCCGCTCCCTGTTTCTGGGCGAGACGACTAGTCGCCTCTTTGGTCTTTACGAGCCTGTCATGTGCGCGGGGGTACTTGGAGCTGCCAAGAACCGTGCAAAGAGCACCGCCATCTGAGGGCGTTGTGCAGGCTGTCAAAGGGGACTGCCCGGCAATGTGGTGCAAAGACAAGTTTCTCCGAGTTGCAGGGGCCAGCGCCGGCAAGCGTGTGCTTCTGGCACGGTTCTCCGTGCGAGACGTAGCCGAGGACCTTTCTGTTCCGATGCGGAGGAGCACAGGAGAGGCAGAGTGTGCTGCCACGTAGCCCGGAGAGGGGACTGTGTATGGGCCAGGCGTGTTTCGGCAGAAGCAGTGCTCTGGTGCGCCCCTCCGCCGGCAGAGCCTTCTGCGCGAGAAGCAGAACGGCTGTTCGCCTCCGGGGCAATGAAAGCGCCACTCGCTACGAAAAGCGAAGAACCAAGCTGCCGTGCACACGGCTTGTGTGCGCATCCTACAGGCTGCAGGGAAAGCGGGGCTGCCACTCGCTTGCCTGGAAAAGTCACGCTAGCAGCAGAAGAAGGAACTCCAAAGACAGCTCCTTGTGCTGCTGCTTAGAGCAGCACCAACCTTCCGTGGGAACAGCTGCTCTTCCCTTGAGGCTCCGAGCTGCAGAGAAGATCACGCTAGATGCAGCACAGGAGACAAGTACAGAGTGCACTGACGTGCCTTACGTGGGCGAAGGCGAAGGTGCAGCACAGCACTGGCTTTGACTTCTCGAGCCTGTTTGCATGCTAGCAGCTGCTGGAAGTTGGCGACGGTAATGCGAGCGTGAACAGTGTGCCGGCATGTCCAGCTGAGAAGGAAGCTACAGAGCCTCCGTGGCTTGTGCTTGGAGAAGGGCTGCTTCAAGAACGCCTCCTTTGTAGACGCCTCCTTCTGGCTGAGCTCAAGCTGCATGCACTCTGCAACACTGAAGCTGTAAGGAACTGCTTCCGAGCCAGCTTGTGGGATGAAGTCGAAGGGCTGCTGCGCCTTACTTCCTGAAGCAGCAAGAGTCTTCTCGGCGAAATGTGCTTGCGAAGGAGCATTTGGCTGGACTTTGGCAATTCGCTAGCGAGCACCCAGAAGTCCCGTGCTCCGCGCCTTCAATCTTCGCCTGCTGCCGTCTGCAGAGAACTGAAGCCCAGCGAGGGCATTCAGCTTCGCTGCTCATCAGCGTGCACAGTGCTGGCATGCACAGCGTGCTGTGCACGGATTTGCCTCAGCTGCAGGTAGTAGAATCATTCTCCTTCTGTTCCGATAGGGTCCAAAGTGCCCGTCTAGCTCTCGCTTCGAGAAATGTGCCAGGAAAGCAGCGCTTGAGTGTTTAGGTGTCCAAGCCTTTCGACAGAGCACAACCGGCTGGCCGACGAGAATGGCTCGTGAAGAGCATGCTTTTGTGCCGCTCCCTGTTTCTGGGCGAGACGACTAGTCGCCTCTTTGGTCTTTACGAGCCTGTCATGTGCGCGGGGGTACTTGGAGCTGCCAAGAACCGTGCAAAGAGCACCGCCATCTGAGGGCGTTGTGCAGGCTGTCAAAGGGGACTGCCCGGCAATGTGGTGCAAAGACAAGTTTCTCCGAGTTGCAGGGGCCAGCGCCGGCAAGCGTGTGCTTCTGGCACGGTTCTCCGTGCGAGACGTAGCCGAGGACCTTTCTGTTCCGATGCGGAGGAGCACAGGAGAGGCAGAGTGTGCTGCCACGTAGCCCGGAGAGGGGACTGTGTATGGGCCAGGCGTGTTTCGGCAGAAGCAGTGCTCTGGTGCGCCCCTCCGCCGGCAGAGCCTTCTGCGCGAGAAGCAGAACGGCTGTTCGCCTCCGGGGCAATGAAAGCGCCACTCGCTACGAAAAGCGAAGAACCAAGCTGCCGTGCACACGGCTTGTGTGCGCATCCTACAGGCTGCAGGGAAAGCGGGGCTGCCACTCGCTTGCCTGGAAAAGTCACGCTAGCAGCAGAAGAAGGAACTCCAAAGACAGCTCCTTGTGCTGCTGCTTAGAGCAGCACCAACCTTCCGTGGGAACAGCTGCTCTTCCCTTGAGGCTCCGAGCTGCAGAGAAGATCACGCTAGATGCAGCACAGGAGACAAGTACAGAGTGCACTGACGTGCCTTACGTGGGCGAAGGCGAAGGTGCAGCACAGCACTGGCTTTGACTTCTCGAGCCTGTTTGCATGCTAGCAGCTGCTGGAAGTTGGCGACGGTAATGCGAGCGTGAACAGTGTGCCGGCATGTCCAGCTGAGAAGGAAGCTACAGAGCCTCCGTGGCTTGTGCTTGGAGAAGGGCTGCTTCAAGAACGCCTCCTTTGTAGACGCCTCCTTCTGGCTGAGCTCAAGCTGCATGCACTCTGCAACACTGAAGCTGTAAGGAACTGCTTCCGAGCCAGCTTGTGGGATGAAGTCGAAGGGCTGCTGCGCCTTACTTCCTGAAGCAGCAAGAGTCTTCTCGGCGAAATGTGCTTGCGAAGGAGCATTTGGCTGGACTTTGGCAATTCGCTAGCGAGCACCCAGAAGTCCCGTGCTCCGCGCCTTCAATCTTCGCCTGCTGCCGTCTGCAGAGAACTGAAGCCCAGCGAGGGCATTCAGCTTCGCTGCTCATCAGCGTGCACAGTGCTGGCATGCACAGCGTGCTGTGCACGGATTTGCCTCAGCTGCAGGTAGTAGAATCATTCTCCTTCTGTTCCGATAGGGTCCAAAGTGCCCGTCTAGCTCTCGCTTCGAGAAATGTGCCAGGAAAGCAGCGCTTGAGTGTTTAGGTGTCCAAGCCTTTCGACAGAGCACAACCGGCTGGCCGACGAGAATGGCTCGTGAAGAGCATGCTTTTGTGCCGCTCCCTGTTTCTGGGCGAGACGACTAGTCGCCTCTTTGGTCTTTACGAGCCTGTCATGTGCGCGGGGGTACTTGGAGCTGCCAAGAACCGTGCAAAGAGCACCGCCATCTGAGGGCGTTGTGCAGGCTGTCAAAGGGGACTGCCCGGCAATGTGGTGCAAAGACAAGTTTCTCCGAGTTGCAGGGGCCAGCGCCGGCAAGCGTGTGCTTCTGGCACGGTTCTCCGTGCGAGACGTAGCCGAGGACCTTTCTGTTCCGATGCGGAGGAGCACAGGAGAGGCAGAGTGTGCTGCCACGTAGCCCGGAGAGGGGACTGTGTATGGGCCAGGCGTGTTTCGGCAGAAGCAGTGCTCTGGTGCGCCCCTCCGCCGGCAGAGCCTTCTGCGCGAGAAGCAGAACGGCTGTTCGCCTCCGGGGCAATGAAAGCGCCACTCGCTACGAAAAGCGAAGAACCAAGCTGCCGTGCACACGGCTTGTGTGCGCATCCTACAGGCTGCAGGGAAAGCGGGGCTGCCACTCGCTTGCCTGGAAAAGTCACGCTAGCAGCAGAAGAAGGAACTCCAAAGACAGCTCCTTGTGCTGCTGCTTAGAGCAGCACCAACCTTCCGTGGGAACAGCTGCTCTTCCCTTGAGGCTCCGAGCTGCAGAGAAGATCACGCTAGATGCAGCACAGGAGACAAGTACAGAGTGCACTGACGTGCCTTACGTGGGCGAAGGCGAAGGTGCAGCACAGCACTGGCTTTGACTTCTCGAGCCTGTTTGCATGCTAGCAGCTGCTGGAAGTTGGCGACGGTAATGCGAGCGTGAACAGTGTGCCGGCATGTCCAGCTGAGAAGGAAGCTACAGAGCCTCCGTGGCTTGTGCTTGGAGAAGGGCTGCTTCAAGAACGCCTCCTTTGTAGACGCCTCCTTCTGGCTGAGCTCAAGCTGCATGCACTCTGCAACACTGAAGCTGTAAGGAACTGCTTCCGAGCCAGCTTGTGGGATGAAGTCGAAGGGCTGCTGCGCCTTACTTCCTGAAGCAGCAAGAGTCTTCTCGGCGAAATGTGCTTGCGAAGGAGCATTTGGCTGGACTTTGGCAATTCGCTAGCGAGCACCCAGAAGTCCCGTGCTCCGCGCCTTCAATCTTCGCCTGCTGCCGTCTGCAGAGAACTGAAGCCCAGCGAGGGCATTCAGCTTCGCTGCTCATCAGCGTGCACAGTGCTGGCATGCACAGCGTGCTGTGCACGGATTTGCCTCAGCTGCAGGTAGTAGAATCATTCTCCTTCTGTTCCGATAGGGTCCAAAGTGCCCGTCTAGCTCTCGCTTCGAGAAATGTGCCAGGAAAGCAGCGCTTGAGTGTTTAGGTGTCCAAGCCTTTCGACAGAGCACAACCGGCTGGCCGACGAGAATGGCTCGTGAAGAGCATGCTTTTGTGCCGCTCCCTGTTTCTGGGCGAGACGACTAGTCGCCTCTTTGGTCTTTACGAGCCTGTCATGTGCGCGGGGGTACTTGGAGCTGCCAAGAACCGTGCAAAGAGCACCGCCATCTGAGGGCGTTGTGCAGGCTGTCAAAGGGGACTGCCCGGCAATGTGGTGCAAAGACAAGTTTCTCCGAGTTGCAGGGGCCAGCGCCGGCAAGCGTGTGCTTCTGGCACGGTTCTCCGTGCGAGACGTAGCCGAGGACCTTTCTGTTCCGATGCGGAGGAGCACAGGAGAGGCAGAGTGTGCTGCCACGTAGCCCGGAGAGGGGACTGTGTATGGGCCAGGCGTGTTTCGGCAGAAGCAGTGCTCTGGTGCGCCCCTCCGCCGGCAGAGCCTTCTGCGCGAGAAGCAGAACGGCTGTTCGCCTCCGGGGCAATGAAAGCGCCACTCGCTACGAAAAGCGAAGAACCAAGCTGCCGTGCACACGGCTTGTGTGCGCATCCTACAGGCTGCAGGGAAAGCGGGGCTGCCACTCGCTTGCCTGGAAAAGTCACGCTAGCAGCAGAAGAAGGAACTCCAAAGACAGCTCCTTGTGCTGCTGCTTAGAGCAGCACCAACCTTCCGTGGGAACAGCTGCTCTTCCCTTGAGGCTCCGAGCTGCAGAGAAGATCACGCTAGATGCAGCACAGGAGACAAGTACAGAGTGCACTGACGTGCCTTACGTGGGCGAAGGCGAAGGTGCAGCACAGCACTGGCTTTGACTTCTCGAGCCTGTTTGCATGCTAGCAGCTGCTGGAAGTTGGCGACGGTAATGCGAGCGTGAACAGTGTGCCGGCATGTCCAGCTGAGAAGGAAGCTACAGAGCCTCCGTGGCTTGTGCTTGGAGAAGGGCTGCTTCAAGAACGCCTCCTTTGTAGACGCCTCCTTCTGGCTGAGCTCAAGCTGCATGCACTCTGCAACACTGAAGCTGTAAGGAACTGCTTCCGAGCCAGCTTGTGGGATGAAGTCGAAGGGCTGCTGCGCCTTACTTCCTGAAGCAGCAAGAGTCTTCTCGGCGAAATGTGCTTGCGAAGGAGCATTTGGCTGGACTTTGGCAATTCGCTAGCGAGCACCCAGAAGTCCCGTGCTCCGCGCCTTCAATCTTCGCCTGCTGCCGTCTGCAGAGAACTGAAGCCCAGCGAGGGCATTCAGCTTTGCTGCTCATCAGCGTGCACAGTGCTGGCATGCACAGCGTGCTGTGCACGGATTTGCCTCAGCTGCAGGTAGTAGAATCATTCTCCTTCTGTTCCGATAGGGTCCAAAGTGCCCGTCTAGCTCTCGCTTCGAGAAATGTGCCAGGAAAGCAGCGCTTGAGTGTTTAGGTGTCCAAGCCTTTCGACAGAGCACAACCGGCTGGCCGACGAGAATGGCTCGTGAAGAGCATGCTTTTGTGCCGCTCCCTGTTTCTGGGCGAGACGACTAGTCGCCTCTTTGGTCTTTACGAGCCTGTCATGTGCGCGGGGGTACTTGGAGCTGCCAAGAACCGTGCAAAGAGCACCGCCATCTGAGGGCGTTGTGCAGGCTGTCAAAGGGGACTGCCCGGCAATGTGGTGCAAAGACAAGTTTCTCCGAGTTGCAGGGGCCAGCGCCGGCAAGCGTGTGCTTCTGGCACGGTTCTCCGTGCGAGACGTAGCCGAGGACCTTTCTGTTCCGATGCGGAGCACAGGAGAGGCAGAGTGTGCTGCCACGTAGCCCGGAGAGGGGACTGTGTATGGGCCAGGCGTGTTTCGGCAGAAGCAGTGCTCTGGTGCGCCCCTCCGCCGGCAGAGCCTTCTGCGCGAGAAGCAGAACGGCTGTTCGCCTCCGGGGCAATGAAAGCGCCACTCGCTACGAAAAGCGAAGAACCAAGCTGCCGTGCACACGGCTTGTGTGCGCATCCTACAGGCTGCAGGGAAAGCGGGGCTGCCACTCGCTTGCCTGGAAAAGTCACGCTAGCAGCAGAAGAAGGAACTCCAAAGACAGCTCCTTGTGCTGCTGCTTAGAGCAGCACCAACCTTCCGTGGGAACAGCTGCTCTTCCCTTGAGGCTCCGAGCTGCAGAGAAGATCACGCTAGATGCAGCACAGGAGACAAGTACAGAGTGCACTGACGTGCCTTACGTGGGCGAAGGCGAAGGTGCAGCACAGCACTGGCTTTGACTTCTCGAGCCTGTTTGCATGCTAGCAGCTGCTGGAAGTTGGCGACGGTAATGCGAGCGTGAACAGTGTGCCGGCATGTCCAGCTGAGAAGGAAGCTACAGAGCCTCCGTGGCTTGTGCTTGGAGAAGGGCTGCTTCAAGAACGCCTCCTTTGTAGACGCCTCCTTCTGGCTGAGCTCAAGCTGCATGCACTCTGCAACACTGAAGCTGTAAGGAACTGCTTCCGAGCCAGCTTGTGGGATGAAGTCGAAGGGCTGCTGCGCCTTACTTCCTGAAGCAGCAAGAGTCTTCTCGGCGAAATGTGCTTGCGAAGGAGCATTTGGCTGGACTTTGGCAATTCGCTAGCGAGCACCCAGAAGTCCCGTGCTCCGCGCCTTCAATCTTCGCCTGCTGCCGTCTGCAGAGAACTGAAGCCCAGCGAGGGCATTCAGCTTTGCTGCTCATCAGCGTGCACAGTGCTGGCATGCACAGCGTGCTGTGCACGGATTTGCCTCAGCTGCAGGTAGTAGAATCATTCTCCTTCTGTTCCGATAGGGTCCAAAGTGCCCGTCTAGCTCTCGCTTCGAGAAATGTGCCAGGAAAGCAGCGCTTGAGTGTTTAGGTGTCCAAGCCTTTCGACAGAGCACAACCGGCTGGCCGACGAGAATGGCTCGTGAAGAGCATGCTTTTGTGCCGCTCCCTGTTTCTGGGCGAGACGACTAGTCGCCTCTTTGGTCTTTACGAGCCTGTCATGTGCGCGGGGGTACTTGGAGCTGCCAAGAACCGTGCAAAGAGCACCGCCATCTGAGGGCGTTGTGCAGGCTGTCAAAGGGGACTGCCCGGCAATGTGGTGCAAAGACAAGTTTCTCCGAGTTGCAGGGGCCAGCGCCGGCAAGCGTGTGCTTCTGGCACGGTTCTCCGTGCGAGACGTAGCCGAGGACCTTTCTGTTCCGATGCGGAGCACAGGAGAGGCAGAGTGTGCTGCCACGTAGCCCGGAGAGGGGACTGTGTATGGGCCAGGCGTGTTTCGGCAGAAGCAGTGCTCTGGTGCGCCCCTCCGCCGGCAGAGCCTTCTGCGCGAGAAGCAGAACGGCTGTTCGCCTCCGGGGCAATGAAAGCGCCACTCGCTACGAAAAGCGAAGAACCAAGCTGCCGTGCACACGGCTTGTGTGCGCATCCTACAGGCTGCAGGGAAAGCGGGGCTGCCACTCGCTTGCCTGGAAAAGTCACGCTAGCAGCAGAAGAAGGAACTCCAAAGACAGCTCCTTGTGCTGCTGCTTAGAGCAGCACCAACCTTCCGTGGGAACAGCTGCTCTTCCCTTGAGGCTCCGAGCTGCAGAGAAGATCACGCTAGATGCAGCACAGGAGACAAGTACAGAGTGCACTGACGTGCCTTACGTGGGCGAAGGCGAAGGTGCAGCACAGCACTGGCTTTGACTTCTCGAGCCTGTTTGCATGCTAGCAGCTGCTGGAAGTTGGCGACGGTAATGCGAGCGTGAACAGTGTGCCGGCATGTCCAGCTGAGAAGGAAGCTACAGAGCCTCCGTGGCTTGTGCTTGGAGAAGGGCTGCTTCAAGAACGCCTCCTTTGTAGACGCCTCCTTCTGGCTGAGCTCAAGCTGCATGCACTCTGCAACACTGAAGCTGTAAGGAACTGCTTCCGAGCCAGCTTGTGGGATGAAGTCGAAGGGCTGCTGCGCCTTACTTCCTGAAGCAGCAAGAGTCTTCTCGGCGAAATGGGCTTGCGAAGGAGCATTTGGCTGGACTTTGGCAATTCGCTAGCGAGCACCCAGAAGTCCCGTGCTCCGCGCCTTCAATCTTCGCCTGCTGCCGTCTGCAGAGAACTGAAGCCCAGCGAGGGCATTCAGCTTCGCTGCTCATCAGCGTGCACAGTGCTGGCATGCACAGCGTGCTGTGCACGGATTTGCCTCAGCTGCAGGTAGTAGAATCATTCTCCTTCTGTTCCGATAGGGTCCAAAGTGCCCGTCTAGCTCTCGCTTCGAGAAATGTGCCAGGAAAGCAGCGCTTGAGTGTTTAGGTGTCCAAGCCTTTCGACAGAGCACAACCGGCTGGCCGACGAGAATGGCTCGTGAAGAGCATGCTTTTGTGCCGCTCCCTGTTTCTGGGCGAGACGACTAGTCGCCTCTTTGGTCTTTACGAGCCTGTCATGTGCGCGGGGGTACTTGGAGCTGCCAAGAACCGTGCAAAGAGCACCGCCATCTGAGGGCGTTGTGCAGGCTGTCAAAGGGGACTGCCCGGCAATGTGGTGCAAAGACAAGTTTCTCCGAGTTGCAGGGGCCAGCGCCGGCAAGCGTGTGCTTCTGGCACGGTTCTCCGTGCGAGACGTAGCCGAGGACCTTTCTGTTCCGATGCGGAGCACAGGAGAGGCAGAGTGTGCTGCCACGTAGCCCGGAGAGGGGACTGTGTATGGGCCAGGCGTGTTTCGGCAGAAGCAGTGCTCTGGTGCGCCCCTCCGCCGGCAGAGCCTTCTGCGCGAGAAGCAGAACGGCTGTTCGCCTCCGGGGCAATGAAAGCGCCACTCGCTACGAAAAGCGAAGAACCAAGCTGCCGTGCACACGGCTTGTGTGCGCATCCTACAGGCTGCAGGGAAAGCGGGGCTGCCACTCGCTTGCCTGGAAAAGTCACGCTAGCAGCAGAAGAAGGAACTCCAAAGACAGCTCCTTGTGCTGCTGCTTAGAGCAGCACCAACCTTCCGTGGGAACAGCTGCTCTTCCCTTGAGGCTCCGAGCTGCAGAGAAGATCACGCTAGATGCAGCACAGGAGACAAGTACAGAGTGCACTGACGTGCCTTACGTGGGCGAAGGCGAAGGTGCAGCACAGCACTGGCTTTGACTTCTCGAGCCTGTTTGCATGCTAGCAGCTGCTGGAAGTTGGCGACGGTAATGCGAGCGTGAACAGTGTGCCGGCATGTCCAGCTGAGAAGGAAGCTACAGAGCCTCCGTGGCTTGTGCTTGGAGAAGGGCTGCTTCAAGAACGCCTCCTTTGTAGACGCCTCCTTCTGGCTGAGCTCAAGCTGCATGCACTCTGCAACACTGAAGCTGTAAGGAACTGCTTCCGAGCCAGCTTGTGGGATGAAGTCGAAGGGCTGCTGCGCCTTACTTCCTGAAGCAGCACGAGTCTTCTCGGCTAAATGTGCTTGCGAAGGAGCATTTGGCTGGACTTTGGCAATTCGCTAGCGAGCACCCAGAAGTCCCGTGCTCCGCGCCTTCAATCTTCGCCTGCTGCCGTCTGCAGAGAACTGAAGCCCAGCGAGGGCATTCAGCTTCGCTGCTCATCAGCGTGCACAGTGCTGGCATGCACAGCGTGCTGTGCACGGATTTGCCTCAGCTGCAGGTAGTAGAATCATTCTCCTTCTGTTCCGATAGGGTCCAAAGTGCCCGTCTAGCTCTCGCTTCGAGAAATGTGCCAGGAAAGCAGCGCTTGAGTGTTTAGGTGTCCAAGCCTTTCGACAGAGCACAACCGGCTGGCCGACGAGAATGGCTCGTGAAGAGCATGCTTTTGTGCCGCTCCCTGTTTCTGGGCGAGACGACTAGTCGCCTCTTTGGTCTTTACGAGCCTGTCATGTGCGCGGGGGTACTTGGAGCTGCCAAGAACCGTGCAAAGAGCACCGCCATCTGAGGGCGTTGTGCAGGCTGTCAAAGGGGACTGCCCGGCAATGTGGTGCAAAGACAAGTTTCTCCGAGTTGCAGGGGCCAGCGCCGGCAAGCGTGTGCTTCTGGCACGGTTCTCCGTGCGAGACGTAGCCGAGGACCTTTCTGTTCCGATGCGGAGGAGCACAGGAGAGGCAGAGTGTGCTGCCACGTAGCCCGGAGAGGGGACTGTGTATGGGCCAGGCGTGTTTCGGCAGAAGCAGTGCTCTGGTGCGCCCCTCCGCCGGCAGAGCCTTCTGCGCGAGAAGCAGAACGGCTGTTCGCCTCCGGGGCAATGAAAGCGCCACTCGCTACGAAAAGCGAAGAACCAAGCTGCCGTGCACACGGCTTGTGTGCGCATCCTACAGGCTGCAGGGAAAGCGGGGCTGCCACTCGCTTGCCTGGAAAAGTCACGCTAGCAGCAGAAGAAGGAACTCCAAAGACAGCTCCTTGTGCTGCTGCTTAGAGCAGCACCAACCTTCCGTGGGAACAGCTGCTCTTCCCTTGAGGCTCCGAGCTGCAGAGAAGATCACGCTAGATG
The DNA here is from genome assembly GCF_020740725.1 of Corvus hawaiiensis. NCBI lineage: Eukaryota > Metazoa > Chordata > Aves > Passeriformes > Corvidae > Corvus > Corvus hawaiiensis. The sequence goes on along the minus strand of NC_063220.1, from coordinate 34,601,530 downwards.
CAGCACAGGAGACAAGTACAGAGTGCACTGACGTGCCTTACGTGGGCGAAGGCGAAGGTGCAGCACAGCACTGGCTTTGACTTCTCGAGCCTGTTTGCATGCTAGCAGCTGCTGGAAGTTGGCGACGGTAATGCGAGCGTGAACAGTGTGCCGGCATGTCCAGCTGAGAAGGAAGCTACAGAGCCTCCGTGGCTTGTGCTTGGAGAAGGGCTGCTTCAAGAACGCCTCCTTTGTAGACGCCTCCTTCTGGCTGAGCTCAAGCTGCATGCACTCTGCAACACTGAAGCTGTAAGGAACTGCTTCCGAGCCAGCTTGTGGGATGAAGTCGAAGGGCTGCTGCGCCTTACTTCCTGAAGCAGCAAGAGTCTTCTCGGCGAAATGTGCTTGCGAAGGAGCATTTGGCTGGACTTTGGCAATTCGCTAGCGAGCACCCAGAAGTCCCGTGCTCCGCGCCTTCAATCTTCGCCTGCTGCCGTCTGCAGAGAACTGAAGCCCAGCGAGGGCATTCAGCTTCGCTGCTCATCAGCGTGCACAGTGCTGGCATGCACAGCGTGCTGTGCACGGATTTGCCTCAGCTGCAGGTAGTAGAATCATTCTCCTTCTGTTCCGATAGGGTCCAAAGTGCCCGTCTAGCTCTCGCTTCGAGAAATGTGCCAGGAAAGCAGCGCTTGAGTGTTTAGGTGTCCAAGCCTTTCGACAGAGCACAACCGGCTGGCCGACGAGAATGGCTCGTGAAGAGCATGCTTTTGTGCCGCTCCCTGTTTCTGGGCGAGACGACTAGTCGCCTCTTTGGTCTTTACGAGCCTGTCATGTGCGCGGGGGTACTTGGAGCTGCCAAGAACCGTGCAAAGAGCACCGCCATCTGAGGGCGTTGTGCAGGCTGTCAAAGGGGACTGCCCGGCAATGTGGTGCAAAGACAAGTTTCTCCGAGTTGCAGGGGCCAGCGCCGGCAAGCGTGTGCTTCTGGCACGGTTCTCCGTGCGAGACGTAGCCGAGGACCTTTCTGTTCCGATGCGGAGGAGCACAGGAGAGGCAGAGTGTGCTGCCACGTAGCCCGGAGAGGGGACTGTGTATGGGCCAGGCGTGTTTCGGCAGAAGCAGTGCTCTGGTGCGCCCCTCCGCCGGCAGAGCCTTCTGCGCGAGAAGCAGAACGGCTGTTCGCCTCCGGGGCAATGAAAGCGCCACTCGCTACGAAAAGCGAAGAACCAAGCTGCCGTGCACACGGCTTGTGTGCGCATCCTACAGGCTGCAGGGAAAGCGGGGCTGCCACTCGCTTGCCTGGAAAAGTCACGCTAGCAGCAGAAGAAGGAACTCCAAAGACAGCTCCTTGTGCTGCTGCTTAGAGCAGCACCAACCTTCCGTGGGAACAGCTGCTCTTCCCTTGAGGCTCCGAGCTGCAGAGAAGATCACGCTAGATGCAGCACAGGAGACAAGTACAGAGTGCACTGACGTGCCTTACGTGGGCGAAGGCGAAGGTGCAGCACAGCACTGGCTTTGACTTCTCGAGCCTGTTTGCATGCTAGCAGCTGCTGGAAGTTGGCGACGGTAATGCGAGCGTGAACAGTGTGCCGGCATGTCCAGCTGAGAAGGAAGCTACAGAGCCTCCGTGGCTTGTGCTTGGAGAAGGGCTGCTTCAAGAACGCCTCCTTTGTAGACGCCTCCTTCTGGCTGAGCTCAAGCTGCATGCACTCTGCAACACTGAAGCTGTAAGGAACTGCTTCCGAGCCAGCTTGTGGGATGAAGTCGAAGGGCTGCTGCGCCTTACTTCCTGAAGCAGCAAGAGTCTTCTCGGCGAAATGTGCTTGCGAAGGAGCATTTGGCTGGACTTTGGCAATTCGCTAGCGAGCACCCAGAAGTCCCGTGCTCCGCGCCTTCAATCTTCGCCTGCTGCCGTCTGCAGAGAACTGAAGCCCAGCGAGGGCATTCAGCTTCGCTGCTCATCAGCGTGCACAGTGCTGGCATGCACAGCGTGCTGTGCACGGATTTGCCTCAGCTGCAGGTAGTAGAATCATTCTCCTTCTGTTCCGATAGGGTCCAAAGTGCCCGTCTAGCTCTCGCTTCGAGAAATGTGCCAGGAAAGCAGCGCTTGAGTGTTTAGGTGTCCAAGCCTTTCGACAGAGCACAACCGGCTGGCCGACGAGAATGGCTCGTGAAGAGCATGCTTTTGTGCCGCTCCCTGTTTCTGGGCGAGACGACTAGTCGCCTCTTTGGTCTTTACGAGCCTGTCATGTGCGCGGGGGTACTTGGAGCTGCCAAGAACCGTGCAAAGAGCACCGCCATCTGAGGGCGTTGTGCAGGCTGTCAAAGGGGACTGCCCGGCAATGTGGTGCAAAGACAAGTTTCTCCGAGTTGCAGGGGCCAGCGCCGGCAAGCGTGTGCTTCTGGCACGGTTCTCCGTGCGAGACGTAGCCGAGGACCTTTCTGTTCCGATGCGGAGGAGCACAGGAGAGGCAGAGTGTGCTGCCACGTAGCCCGGAGAGGGGACTGTGTATGGGCCAGGCGTGTTTCGGCAGAAGCAGTGCTCTGGTGCGCCCCTCCGCCGGCAGAGCCTTCTGCGCGAGAAGCAGAACGGCTGTTCGCCTCCGGGGCAATGAAAGCGCCACTCGCTACGAAAAGCGAAGAACCAAGCTGCCGTGCACACGGCTTGTGTGCGCATCCTACAGGCTGCAGGGAAAGCGGGGCTGCCACTCGCTTGCCTGGAAAAGTCACGCTAGCAGCAGAAGAAGGAACTCCAAAGACAGCTCCTTGTGCTGCTGCTTAGAGCAGCACCAACCTTCCGTGGGAACAGCTGCTCTTCCCTTGAGGCTCCGAGCTGCAGAGAAGATCACGCTAGATGCAGCACAGGAGACAAGTACAGAGTGCACTGACGTGCCTTACGTGGGCGAAGGCGAAGGTGCAGCACAGCACTGGCTTTGACTTCTCGAGCCTGTTTGCATGCTAGCAGCTGCTGGAAGTTGGCGACGGTAATGCGAGCGTGAACAGTGTGCCGGCATGTCCAGCTGAGAAGGAAGCTACAGAGCCTCCGTGGCTTGTGCTTGGAGAAGGGCTGCTTCAAGAACGCCTCCTTTGTAGACGCCTCCTTCTGGCTGAGCTCAAGCTGCATGCACTCTGCAACACTGAAGCTGTAAGGAACTGCTTCCGAGCCAGCTTGTGGGATGAAGTCGAAGGGCTGCTGCGCCTTACTTCCTGAAGCAGCAAGAGTCTTCTCGGCGAAATGTGCTTGCGAAGGAGCATTTGGCTGGACTTTGGCAATTCGCTAGCGAGCACCCAGAAGTCCCGTGCTCCGCGCCTTCAATCTTCGCCTGCTGCCGTCTGCAGAGAACTGAAGCCCAGCGAGGGCATTCAGCTTCGCTGCTCATCAGCGTGCACAGTGCTGGCATGCACAGCGTGCTGTGCACGGATTTGCCTCAGCTGCAGGTAGTAGAATCATTCTCCTTCTGTTCCGATAGGGTCCAAAGTGCCCGTCTAGCTCTCGCTTCGAGAAATGTGCCAGGAAAGCAGCGCTTGAGTGTTTAGGTGTCCAAGCCTTTCGACAGAGCACAACCGGCTGGCCGACGAGAATGGCTCGTGAAGAGCATGCTTTTGTGCCGCTCCCTGTTTCTGGGCGAGACGACTAGTCGCCTCTTTGGTCTTTACGAGCCTGTCATGTGCGCGGGGGTACTTGGAGCTGCCAAGAACCGTGCAAAGAGCACCGCCATCTGAGGGCGTTGTGCAGGCTGTCAAAGGGGACTGCCCGGCAATGTGGTGCAAAGACAAGTTTCTCCGAGTTGCAGGGGCCAGCGCCGGCAAGCGTGTGCTTCTGGCACGGTTCTCCGTGCGAGACGTAGCCGAGGACCTTTCTGTTCCGATGCGGAGCACAGGAGAGGCAGAGTGTGCTGCCACGTAGCCCGGAGAGGGGACTGTGTATGGGCCAGGCGTGTTTCGGCAGAAGCAGTGCTCTGGTGCGCCCCTCCGCCGGCAGAGCCTTCTGCGCGAGAAGCAGAACGGCTGTTCGCCTCCGGGGCAATGAAAGCGCCACTCGCTACGAAAAGCGAAGAACCAAGCTGCCGTGCACACGGCTTGTGTGCGCATCCTACAGGCTGCAGGGAAAGCGGGGCTGCCACTCGCTTGCCTGGAAAAGTCACGCTAGCAGCAGAAGAAGGAACTCCAAAGACAGCTCCTTGTGCTGCTGCTTAGAGCAGCACCAACCTTCCGTGGGAACAGCTGCTCTTCCCTTGAGGCTCCGAGCTGCAGAGAAGATCACGCTAGATGCAGCACAGGAGACAAGTACAGAGTGCACTGACGTGCCTTACGTGGGCGAAGGCGAAGGTGCAGCACAGCACTGGCTTTGACTTCTCGAGCCTGTTTGCATGCTAGCAGCTGCTGGAAGTTGGCGACGGTAATGCGAGCGTGAACAGTGTGCCGGCATGTCCAGCTGAGAAGGAAGCTACAGAGCCTCCGTGGCTTGTGCTTGGAGAAGGGCTGCTTCAAGAACGCCTCCTTTGTAGACGCCTCCTTCTGGCTGAGCTCAAGCTGCATGCACTCTGCAACACTGAAGCTGTAAGGAACTGCTTCCGAGCCAGCTTGTGGGATGAAGTCGAAGGGCTGCTGCGCCTTACTTCCTGAAGCAGCAAGAGTCTTCTCGGCGAAATGGGCTTGCGAAGGAGCATTTGGCTGGACTTTGGCAATTCGCTAGCGAGCACCCAGAAGTCCCGTGCTCCGCGCCTTCAATCTTCGCCTGCTGCCGTCTGCAGAGAACTGAAGCCCAGCGAGGGCATTCAGCTTCGCTGCTCATCAGCGTGCACAGTGCTGGCATGCACAGCGTGCTGTGCACGGATTTGCCTCAGCTGCAGGTAGTAGAATCATTCTCCTTCTGTTCCGATAGGGTCCAAAGTGCCCGTCTAGCTCTCGCTTCGAGAAATGTGCCAGGAAAGCAGCGCTTGAGTGTTTAGGTGTCCAAGCCTTTCGACAGAGCACAACCGGCTGGCCGACGAGAATGGCTCGTGAAGAGCATGCTTTTGTGCCGCTCCCTGTTTCTGGGCGAGACGACTAGTCGCCTCTTTGGTCTTTACGAGCCTGTCATGTGCGCGGGGGTACTTGGAGCTGCCAAGAACCGTGCAAAGAGCACCGCCATCTGAGGGCGTTGTGCAGGCTGTCAAAGGGGACTGCCCGGCAATGTGGTGCAAAGACAAGTTTCTCCGAGTTGCAGGGGCCAGCGCCGGCAAGCGTGTGCTTCTGGCACGGTTCTCCGTGCGAGACGTAGCCGAGGACCTTTCTGTTCCGATGCGGAGCACAGGAGAGGCAGAGTGTGCTGCCACGTAGCCCGGAGAGGGGACTGTGTATGGGCCAGGCGTGTTTCGGCAGAAGCAGTGCTCTGGTGCGCCCCTCCGCCGGCAGAGCCTTCTGCGCGAGAAGCAGAACGGCTGTTCGCCTCCGGGGCAATGAAAGCGCCACTCGCTACGAAAAGCGAAGAACCAAGCTGCCGTGCACACGGCTTGTGTGCGCATCCTACAGGCTGCAGGGAAAGCGGGGCTGCCACTCGCTTGCCTGGAAAAGTCACGCTAGCAGCAGAAGAAGGAACTCCAAAGACAGCTCCTTGTGCTGCTGCTTAGAGCAGCACCAACCTTCCGTGGGAACAGCTGCTCTTCCCTTGAGGCTCCGAGCTGCAGAGAAGATCACGCTAGATGCAGCACAGGAGACAAGTACAGAGTGCACTGACGTGCCTTACGTGGGCGAAGGCGAAGGTGCAGCACAGCACTGGCTTTGACTTCTCGAGCCTGTTTGCATGCTAGCAGCTGCTGGAAGTTGGCGACGGTAATGCGAGCGTGAACAGTGTGCCGGCATGTCCAGCTGAGAAGGAAGCTACAGAGCCTCCGTGGCTTGTGCTTGGAGAAGGGCTGCTTCAAGAACGCCTCCTTTGTAGACGCCTCCTTCTGGCTGAGCTCAAGCTGCATGCACTCTGCAACACTGAAGCTGTAAGGAACTGCTTCCGAGCCAGCTTGTGGGATGAAGTCGAAGGGCTGCTGCGCCTTACTTCCTGAAGCAGCAAGAGTCTTCTCGGCGAAATGTGCTTGCGAAGGAGCATTTGGCTGGACTTTGGCAATTCGCTAGCGAGCACCCAGAAGTCCCGTGCTCCGCGCCTTCAATCTTCGCCTGCTGCCGTCTGCAGAGAACTGAAGCCCAGCGAGGGCATTCAGCTTTGCTGCTCATCAGCGTGCACAGTGCTGGCATGCACAGCGTGCTGTGCACGGATTTGCCTCAGCTGCAGGTAGTAGAATCATTCTCCTTCTGTTCCGATAGGGTCCAAAGTGCCCGTCTAGCTCTCGCTTCGAGAAATGTGCCAGGAAAGCAGCGCTTGAGTGTTTAGGTGTCCAAGCCTTTCGACAGAGCACAACCGGCTGGCCGACGAGAATGGCTCGTGAAGAGCATGCTTTTGTGCCGCTCCCTGTTTCTGGGCGAGACGACTAGTCGCCTCTTTGGTCTTTACGAGCCTGTCATGTGCGCGGGGGTACTTGGAGCTGCCAAGAACCGTGCAAAGAGCACCGCCATCTGAGGGCGTTGTGCAGGCTGTCAAAGGGGACTGCCCGGCAATGTGGTGCAAAGACAAGTTTCTCCGAGTTGCAGGGGCCAGCGCCGGCAAGCGTGTGCTTCTGGCACGGTTCTCCGTGCGAGACGTAGCCGAGGACCTTTCTGTTCCGATGCGGAGGAGCACAGGAGAGGCAGAGTGTGCTGCCACGTAGCCCGGAGAGGGGACTGTGTATGGGCCAGGCGTGTTTCGGCAGAAGCAGTGCTCTGGTGCGCCCCTCCGCCGGCAGAGCCTTCTGCGCGAGAAGCAGAACGGCTGTTCGCCTCCGGGGCAATGAAAGCGCCACTCGCTACGAAAAGCGAAGAACCAAGCTGCCGTGCACACGGCTTGTGTGCGCATCCTACAGGCTGCAGGGAAAGCGGGGCTGCCACTCGCTTGCCTGGAAAAGTCACGCTAGCAGCAGAAGAAGGAACTCCAAAGACAGCTCCTTGTGCTGCTGCTTAGAGCAGCACCAACCTTCCGTGGGAACAGCTGCTCTTCCCTTGAGGCTCCGAGCTGCAGAGAAGATCACGCTAGATGCAGCACAGGAGACAAGTACAGAGTGCACTGACGTGCCTTACGTGGGCGAAGGCGAAGGTGCAGCACAGCACTGGCTTTGACTTCTCGAGCCTGTTTGCATGCTAGCAGCTGCTGGAAGTTGGCGACGGTAATGCGAGCGTGAACAGTGTGCCGGCATGTCCAGCTGAGAAGGAAGCTACAGAGCCTCCGTGGCTTGTGCTTGGAGAAGGGCTGCTTCAAGAACGCCTCCTTTGTAGACGCCTCCTTCTGGCTGAGCTCAAGCTGCATGCACTCTGCAACACTGAAGCTGTAAGGAACTGCTTCCGAGCCAGCTTGTGGGATGAAGTCGAAGGGCTGCTGCGCCTTACTTCCTGAAGCAGCAAGAGTCTTCTCGGCGAAATGTGCTTGCGAAGGAGCATTTGGCTGGACTTTGGCAATTCGCTAGCGAGCACCCAGAAGTCCCGTGCTCCGCGCCTTCAATCTTCGCCTGCTGCCGTCTGCAGAGAACTGAAGCCCAGCGAGGGCATTCAGCTTCGCTGCTCATCAGCGTGCACAGTGCTGGCATGCACAGCGTGCTGTGCACGGATTTGCCTCAGCTGCAGGTAGTAGAATCATTCTCCTTCTGTTCCGATAGGGTCCAAAGTGCCCGTCTAGCTCTCGCTTCGAGAAATGTGCCAGGAAAGCAGCGCTTGAGTGTTTAGGTGTCCAAGCCTTTCGACAGAGCACAACCGGCTGGCCGACGAGAATGGCTCGTGAAGAGCATGCTTTTGTGCCGCTCCCTGTTTCTGGGCGAGACGACTAGTCGCCTCTTTGGTCTTTACGAGCCTGTCATGTGCGCGGGGGTACTTGGAGCTGCCAAGAACCGTGCAAAGAGCACCGCCATCTGAGGGCGTTGTGCAGGCTGTCAAAGGGGACTGCCCGGCAATGTGGTGCAAAGACAAGTTTCTCCGAGTTGCAGGGGCCAGCGCCGGCAAGCGTGTGCTTCTGGCACGGTTCTCCGTGCGAGACGTAGCCGAGGACCTTTCTGTTCCGATGCGGAGGAGCACAGGAGAGGCAGAGTGTGCTGCCACGTAGCCCGGAGAGGGGACTGTGTATGGGCCAGGCGTGTTTCGGCAGAAGCAGTGCTCTGGTGCGCCCCTCCGCCGGCAGAGCCTTCTGCGCGAGAAGCAGAACGGCTGTTCGCCTCCGGGGCAATGAAAGCGCCACTCGCTACGAAAAGCGAAGAACCAAGCTGCCGTGCACACGGCTTGTGTGCGCATCCTACAGGCTGCAGGGAAAGCGGGGCTGCCACTCGCTTGCCTGGAAAAGTCACGCTAGCAGCAGAAGAAGGAACTCCAAAGACAGCTCCTTGTGCTGCTGCTTAGAGCAGCACCAACCTTCCGTGGGAACAGCTGCTCTTCCCTTGAGGCTCCGAGCTGCAGAGAAGATCACGCTAGATGCAGCACAGGAGACAAGTACAGAGTGCACTGACGTGCCTTACGTGGGCGAAGGCGAAGGTGCAGCACAGCACTGGCTTTGACTTCTCGAGCCTGTTTGCATGCTAGCAGCTGCTGGAAGTTGGCGACGGTAATGCGAGCGTGAACAGTGTGCCGGCATGTCCAGCTGAGAAGGAAGCTACAGAGCCTCCGTGGCTTGTGCTTGGAGAAGGGCTGCTTCAAGAACGCCTCCTTTGTAGACGCCTCCTTCTGGCTGAGCTCAAGCTGCATGCACTCTGCAACACTGAAGCTGTAAGGAACTGCTTCCGAGCCAGCTTGTGGGATGAAGTCGAAGGGCTGCTGCGCCTTACTTCCTGAAGCAGCAAGAGTCTTCTCGGCGAAATGTGCTTGCGAAGGAGCATTTGGCTGGACTTTGGCAATTCGCTAGCGAGCACCCAGAAGTCCCGTGCTCCGCGCCTTCAATCTTCGCCTGCTGCCGTCTGCAGAGAACTGAAGCCCAGCGAGGGCATTCAGCTTCGCTGCTCATCAGCGTGCACAGTGCTGGCATGCACAGCGTGCTGTGCACGGATTTGCCTCAGCTGCAGGTAGTAGAATCATTCTCCTTCTGTTCCGATAGGGTCCAAAGTGCCCGTCTAGCTCTCGCTTCGAGAAATGTGCCAGGAAAGCAGCGCTTGAGTGTTTAGGTGTCCAAGCCTTTCGACAGAGCACAACCGGCTGGCCGACGAGAATGGCTCGTGAAGAGCATGCTTTTGTGCCGCTCCCTGTTTCTGGGCGAGACGACTAGTCGCCTCTTTGGTCTTTACGAGCCTGTCATGTGCGCGGGGGTACTTGGAGCTGCCAAGAACCGTGCAAAGAGCACCGCCATCTGAGGGCGTTGTGCAGGCTGTCAAAGGGGACTGCCCGGCAATGTGGTGCAAAGACAAGTTTCTCCGAGTTGCAGGGGCCAGCGCCGGCAAGCGTGTGCTTCTGGCACGGTTCTCCGTGCGAGACGTAGCCGAGGACCTTTCTGTTCCGATGCGGAGGAGCACAGGAGAGGCAGAGTGTGCTGCCACGTAGCCCGGAGAGGGGACTGTGTATGGGCCAGGCGTGTTTCGGCAGAAGCAGTGCTCTGGTGCGCCCCTCCGCCGGCAGAGCCTTCTGCGCGAGAAGCAGAACGGCTGTTCGCCTCCGGGGCAATGAAAGCGCCACTCGCTACGAAAAGCGAAGAACCAAGCTGCCGTGCACACGGCTTGTGTGCGCATCCTACAGGCTGCAGGGAAAGCGGGGCTGCCACTCGCTTGCCTGGAAAAGTCACGCTAGCAGCAGAAGAAGGAACTCCAAAGACAGCTCCTTGTGCTGCTGCTTAGAGCAGCACCAACCTTCCGTGGGAACAGCTGCTCTTCCCTTGAGGCTCCGAGCTGCAGAGAAGATCACGCTAGATGCAGCACAGGAGACAAGTACAGAGTGCACTGACGTGCCTTACGTGGGCGAAGGCGAAGGTGCAGCACAGCACTGGCTTTGACTTCTCGAGCCTGTTTGCATGCTAGCAGCTGCTGGAAGTTGGCGACGGTAATGCGAGCGTGAACAGTGTGCCGGCATGTCCAGCTGAGAAGGAAGCTACAGAGCCTCCGTGGCTTGTGCTTGGAGAAGGGCTGCTTCAAGAACGCCTCCTTTGTAGACGCCTCCTTCTGGCTGAGCTCAAGCTGCATGCACTCTGCAACACTGAAGCTGTAAGGAACTGCTTCCGAGCCAGCTTGTGGGATGAAGTCGAAGGGCTGCTGCGCCTTACTTCCTGAAGCAGCAAGAGTCTTCTCGGCGAAATGTGCTTGCGAAGGAGCATTTGGCTGGACTTTGGCAATTCGCTAGCGAGCACCCAGAAGTCCCGTGCTCCGCGCCTTCAATCTTCGCCTGCTGCCGTCTGCAGAGAACTGAAGCCCAGCGAGGGCATTCAGCTTCGCTGCTCATCAGCGTGCACAGTGCTGGCATGCACAGCGTGCTGTGCACGGATTTGCCTCAGCTGCAGGTAGTAGAATCATTCTCCTTCTGTTCCGATAGGGTCCAAAGTGCCCGTCTAGCTCTCGCTTCGAGAAATGTGCCAGGAAAGCAGCGCTTGAGTGTTTAGGTGTCCAAGCCTTTCGACAGAGCACAACCGGCTGGCCGACGAGAATGGCTCGTGAAGAGCATGCTTTTGTGCCGCTCCCTGTTTCTGGGCGAGACGACTAGTCGCCTCTTTGGTCTTTACGAGCCTGTCATGTGCGCGGGGGTACTTGGAGCTGCCAAGAACCGTGCAAAGAGCACCGCCATCTGAGGGCGTTGTGCAGGCTGTCAAAGGGGACTGCCCGGCAATGTGGTGCAAAGACAAGTTTCTCCGAGTTGCAGGGGCCAGCGCCGGCAAGCGTGTGCTTCTGGCACGGTTCTCCGTGCGAGACGTAGCCGAGGACCTTTCTGTTCCGATGCGGAGGAGCACAGGAGAGGCAGAGTGTGCTGCCACGTAGCCCGGAGAGGGGACTGTGTATGGGCCAGGCGTGTTTCGGCAGAAGCAGTGCTCTGGTGCGCCCCTCCGCCGGCAGAGCCTTCTGCGCGAGAAGCAGAACGGCTGTTCGCCTCCGGGGCAATGAAAGCGCCACTCGCTACGAAAAGCGAAGAACCAAGCTGCCGTGCACACGGCTTGTGTGCGCATCCTACAGGCTGCAGGGAAAGCGGGGCTGCCACTCGCTTGCCTGGAAAAGTCACGCTAGCAGCAGAAGAAGGAACTCCAAAGACAGCTCCTTGTGCTGCTGCTTAGAGCAGCACCAACCTTCCGTGGGAACAGCTGCTCTTCCCTTGAGGCTCCGAGCTGCAGAGAAGATCACGCTAGATGCAGCACAGGAGACAAGTACAGAGTGCACTGACGTGCCTTACGTGGGCGAAGGCGAAGGTGCAGCACAGCACTGGCTTTGACTTCTCGAGCCTGTTTGCATGCTAGCAGCTGCTGGAAGTTGGCGACGGTAATGCGAGCGTGAACAGTGTGCCGGCATGTCCAGCTGAGAAGGAAGCTACAGAGCCTCCGTGGCTTGTGCTTGGAGAAGGGCTGCTTCAAGAACGCCTCCTTTGTAGACGCCTCCTTCTGGCTGAGCTCAAGCTGCATGCACTCTGCAACACTGAAGCTGTAAGGAACTGCTTCCGAGCCAGCTTGTGGGATGAAGTCGAAGGGCTGCTGCGCCTTACTTCCTGAAGCAGCAAGAGTCTTCTCGGCGAAATGTGCTTGCGAAGGAGCATTTGGCTGGACTTTGGCAATTCGCTAGCGAGCACCCAGAAGTCCCGTGCTCCGCGCCTTCAATCTTCGCCTGCTGCCGTCTGCAGAGAACTGAAGCCCAGCGAGGGCATTCAGCTTCGCTGCTCATCAGCGTGCACAGTGCTGGCATGCACAGCGTGCTGTGCACGGATTTGCCTCAGCTGCAGGTAGTAGAATCATTCTCCTTCTGTTCCGATAGGGTCCAAAGTGCCCGTCTAGCTCTCGCTTCGAGAAATGTGCCAGGAAAGCAGCGCTTGAGTGTTTAGGTGTCCAAGCCTTTCGACAGAGCACAACCGGCTGGCCGACGAGAATGGCTCGTGAAGAGCATGCTTTTGTGCCGCTCCCTGTTTCTGGGCGAGACGACTAGTCGCCTCTTTGGTCTTTACGAGCCTGTCATGTGCGCGGGGGTACTTGGAGCTGCCAAGAACCGTGCAAAGAGCACCGCCATCTGAGGGCGTTGTGCAGGCTGTCAAAGGGGACTGCCCGGCAATGTGGTGCAAAGACAAGTTTCTCCGAGTTGCAGGGGCCAGCGCCGGCAAGCGTGTGCTTCTGGCACGGTTCTCCGTGCGAGACGTAGCCGAGGACCTTTCTGTTCCGATGCGGAGCACAGGAGAGGCAGAGTGTGCTGCCACGTAGCCCGGAGAGGGGACTGTGTATGGGCCAGGCGTGTTTCGGCAGAAGCAGTGCTCTGGTGCGCCCCTCCGCCGGCAGAGCCTTCTGCGCGAGAAGCAGAACGGCTGTTCGCCTCCGGGGCAATGAAAGCGCCACTCGCTACGAAAAGCGAAGAACCAAGCTGCCGTGCACACGGCTTGTGTGCGCATCCTACAGGCTGCAGGGAAAGCGGGGCTGCCACTCGCTTGCCTGGAAAAGTCACGCTAGCAGCAGAAGAAGGAACTCCAAAGACAGCTCCTTGTGCTGCTGCTTAGAGCAGCACCAACCTTCCGTGGGAACAGCTGCTCTTCCCTTGAGGCTCCGAGCTGCAGAGAAGATCACGCTAGATGCAGCACAGGAGACAAGTACAGAGTGCACTGACGTGCCTTACGTGGGCGAAGGCGAAGGTGCAGCACAGCACTGGCTTTGACTTCTCGAGCCTGTTTGCATGCTAGCAGCTGCTGGAAGTTGGCGACGGTAATGCGAGCGTGAACAGTGTGCCGGCATGTCCAGCTGAGAAGGAAGCTACAGAGCCTCCGTGGCTTGTGCTTGGAGAAGGGCTGCTTCAAGAACGCCTCCTTTGTAGACGCCTCCTTCTGGCTGAGCTCAAGCTGCATGCACTCTGCAACACTGAAGCTGTAAGGAACTGCTTCCGAGCCAGCTTGTGGGATGAAGTCGAAGGGCTGCTGCGCCTTACTTCCTGAAGCAGCAAGAGTCTTCTCGGCGAAATGTGCTTGCGAAGGAGCATTTGGCTGGACTTTGGCAATTCGCTAGCGAGCACCCAGAAGTCCCGTGCTCCGCGCCTTCAATCTTCGCCTGCTGCCGTCTGCAGAGAACTGAAGCCCAGCGAGGGCATTCAGCTTCGCTGCTCATCAGCGTGCACAGTGCTGGCATGCACAGCGTGCTGTGCACGGATTTGCCTCAGCTGCAGGTAGTAGAATCATTCTCCTTCTGTTCCGATAGGGTCCAAAGTGCCCGTCTAGCTCTCGCTTCGAGAAA